>NW_007726309.1:7450-8101 GCF_000696425.1 Galeopterus variegatus | reverse complement strand
AGCTCCAGAATATAAGGGCGGAACACCGGCATCTTCTCCCACGATGAGGCCTTGCCATCATCCCTTCACGATGAGGCCCTGTAAACATCGTGTTTCATTAAAAGATTTTCATCAGGCTTTAATCTTATGAGTGGGAGGCGCCCCCGCAGTTCCCCCTATTTTATTATAGAAAGCCAAAAGAACCTCTTGGGAACTGTGCCTGTCTTAGGTTGGGGTGATCTATCCCACACACGGAACCCGTCATAGGATCAGACTGCAGCAAAGGCAGTTGTCCTGTCTTAGGTGGTGTGAGGATGAAACCCACTTACCCGTCTTTGGCCAATCAGTTCAGCTCTTAGAGGTGGCAAAAGAAGGAGGTTTTTCCTTCTTGGTGAATAATTGAAACATACCTTCCTGGATTTGCATGTGCCTAAACGTGCCTGAAATCACTCTGAAGATGACAGGAAGAAAAAGGATCAAAATTATAATACAAAAGCCAATCAAACCATATTGAATAATATTAGTGAAAAATGTACTATGGAATATAGTTGATTTAATATTTTGAAAAATATCGGCAGCTAAGTTCTCATCAGGGGAAACGGACAAATGAACATTACTTATGTCTTTAATTTCCTCTTGTAAAGAAGAAATATCTGGAGCCAAATCAGTATT
>NW_007726309.1:6803-7166 GCF_000696425.1 Galeopterus variegatus | reverse complement strand
GACAGCAAGTACTGTGCTTTCAATAGACTACAGTGAGGTGCTGGGATGTCTCACTCTTCTAGTAAAGGTTTTACGTGAACTGAAATGTCTTTCTGTGTATCCATTCACCTAACACTGCCAAGAGCGAGAAAAGGATTGAAACGTAAATCTCATCTTATTACCAAACCTAAATTGTTCCCTCTGATTCTGTCTCAGTGCCTGACTCTTGCCTTGTTTCCCTGGCATAATGAATTTCTTAACTTAGATTCTCGATAAAATCCTCCATAATTTACTTTTATCTTAGAAGTTGTCATAAAAATTCACTGACAGGGCACAGCCCAAGGTGTTGTGGAATGAAGCTACCTTGATCTGTTTGTGCAGATG
>NW_007726309.1:3803-5124 GCF_000696425.1 Galeopterus variegatus | reverse complement strand
TTAGAGAATGTCAAGACAGAAAAATTTGAGGAAAAACTAAGGCCAGGGAGCTGATTGACTTCGGTAGAGAAAAGGGCTTTCATTTCTTTTCTTGAAGAGTCTAAAGTAAGATCTCTCTCCTTGACTCCCTTACTTTCAAAATGAAGTGCCTAGCAAGTTTTGGGGGTTTCATGTGGATGTCAAAACTGATTAAACTTTTTTGGCCCTGAGAAAAGTGGGTGGTTGTGAACAAACTGCTGAATAAAGCTGAGAATGTCGCTCTGCTGCGTTTAAGTGTGTGGCTCTTTTCCGAACAACTGCTTCCTTTCAGAAGTCATTGGTGGAGCGCAGTTTGTGCAAACAGGCGGGAGGGAAAGAGATAAATGCATGTGGCTGCAGGGCAGGGAGCAGGACAGGAGGTGGTCACAGAGGGTGGGGCCACCGTGGGGGTGCATGCCGCCTCCGGCCTTTGGCTCCCAGGGGAGTTGGCCGTGACTGTCCTCCAGCTAACCCATCCCTTAAAGCTGAAAACCATTTTCTTGTTGTCATCAGAGACGAAAACAGGGTGAGCAGAAAGAGAGCTAGTTAGGTGCATTCCGGGAAACAACATCCGCCCCCAGGTGTTAGCACAGCCTTGGATCAGACTTCTCTTCTGTCCACTAGCACCTCCTTATTTTATACCACATGGACGTCTCCTAACTTGTCTCTCTGCTTCTGGTCCCCTCGCCTTTAAATACCTTCTTCATCCTACCACTGTACACCCAGTGAAAGTATTGTATTTCCCAGCGTACATCGGGCTTACAATGGCCTCCTTTGCCTGCAGGAGGAAGAANAAGTCTTTTTATATATAGGAGTTGGGAAATTGAGCTAGATGAAAATGTACTTATCTCTGTTAGTACGGTTGTTTATTTCATTTTGTGTAAGTCTGATATTAACACTTAAACAACTAAGGAAATCATGTAGAAATGAGATCTTCACATACATATCTGTTAAGATGGCACAGCTAGAATACTATTTTTAGAATAATAAGCTCAGTGGTTAAAGTGTCATGCACTGAAGATTAAGTACTGGAGGAAATTAATCGGGAGACAAGCACAGGGTTATGAGGAAGAAATCTCAGCCTCTCATTAGTGGAGTCAATCACAAGTTTTCAAGGCACAGTTTTTATCCCTGGCATAATCATGGTGTCCCTATCTTAAACTTCAGGGAATTTTTCCAGATTTGTTTTATTTATATCCTTTCTTAATTAAAAGTCTCAAGTCTTGAAGGATACAAAATTAGAAAGCGTCTTTGAGGTTCTCAGCACCCGTGGGATGTTTCTGTATTTCAGCTGGGTCTGTGA
>NW_007726309.1:0-2307 GCF_000696425.1 Galeopterus variegatus | reverse complement strand
TTTCCCCCCTGTTCTGTGAGCACCTGGAAGGCAGGCAGCACTTGTTTTGTTGTTGTTGTTGTTGGAGTACCTGCTTTACCTGGCACAGGGAAGGAACCCTGTGAACAGTAAATCAAAATGGATTCATAAAGACACACTTTTGGTTTATGGCTGTAGCTGTTATTTCCCGAGCCCAGCATTATTTGCAATTCTTCCTTTTAGGCAGACACTCTTGATTCCCTCACTGAAAATTAATCGCTACTATTCCTAATGCCTTCAGGCCAAGTTTTCTCTGTACTATAATTTCTCAGCATTTCATAGCCAATTCCCCATCATTTGAAAATTCATAGCAATGTGTCTTTAAGTTTCCTTCTGTCTGTAGTAAAACAGCTATAATATACTGTCAGAAAAATTATCTGAAATGTAGAAATAAGCAAAAGAGAATATTAGGTGCTCTTTCAGAACAGAGCTGAGCTTAATTTTTTATTTATTGGGCTATTTTTAAATTATGTATTGGCAGAGGTTAACTTGTAGATTTTTGTCAGGTAGGATAGGTAATGCCAAAAGTTTGGTGTATGGCTCTGTTGGACAGTAACCAGTTTCATATCTAACCCAGCAATCTATTAAATTGCCTATATATACCTAGCTTCATAATTGATCTTTGGGCCTATTTTATCATCTTATGCTTACCTCATTAATTAGTGAGTTATAGTAAAACTTAGATATTTTATATTTTTCTGAAAGTCATGATTTTACTCTTGAAAAGTATTCTTTAACAATACATACTAGAAAAGACACACTAGACACACTAGTCTTTTGGGGAATCAGAAATTTAATTCTGTGTGTACTATTGCTAATCTTTATGTTGGCCATCCTGCAGAGCCTTAGTTTCTTTATCTGCAAAATGGGAATGCCCTTGAATGGGCAAGGATTAAATATGATGTAAAAGAAATTTGTAAACTACAAAGTGAAACAAAAATTGTGCATTATTATTTGCTGTAGTTACTATTTATGTATCTTATTGTTGAGTTTTTGTGTATTTGAGACTGTGTCGTAGTAGACAATCCCAGGAAACCAAACAAAATTAGAAGAACCAAAATTAGAATCAAAATGAGAATAATTGAACACATTAACTCTCAATCACTGCTCAATTTTCTTAATTTTAGCGTTTATAGACACAAGGAAGCCAATGTCTACTTTCATAGCCAAAGAAATATAGGAGTTATTTCAATAATCTAATCAGTGTGAATAAACTTTTCTTGGTTATTTGTTTTAATCATAAAATATCTATGAGACTGGGCTTGATGTTTATTTAGCAGAAGAGTTTCTAAAAAGCCTCATTTCTTATTAGTAATTAACTTAGTCCTTAGGACAATAGGATTCAACTCTATAATGAGCCCTAGCAGCAGTCTTTTAAGTGGAGATGTGAACTTGTGGTATTTTTTTTAATGCTTGTGGCACGATTCTGTTTGAAGAAAGCGTTCTAAGACTACATAAAATGTTTGAAAATAGTGACCTAGAAGGCTTACATTTGGGTGGATGCTGGTTGGGAGTAAACTCATGACCATGTAAAAAGTGAGGCGGGACTATAAAAATGTAATTTTGTGCATAAACATTTTGTTTCTCTGTTTAAAAAACCTAAAACATGGAAGATTAAGAAAATAGACTGAAGTATGTNTCTTCACATACAGATGGAAACACTGGTGGCACATATTCAGGCTTTTATCCAGTTCATACCACGATTGTTTGAGCAGATGTGGCAAGAGTGAGAATCCAGGTTGAAATTTTGCTGGTGGCTCCAGTAAAGCTGTTGTTGACCCATCTTGCCGTCAGAGGTACAATAAGGCAACAGAATCATTGACTTTTGAATAATAGTTTAACTGGATTCAGAATTGAGAATTGATATTTTTGTTTTCCCAGAATTTCCCCTTGAGACTTCATCTTAGACCCATGGACTATTTAGAAGTATATTGTTTAATTTCACATTTAGAGATTTTCCTTAAAATGTTATATTTTTATGTTATTGATTTATAATTTGATTCCATTATTGACAGAGAGCACATTCTGTATCATTTTTTAAAATTTGTTGAGATTTATGACCTAGAATAAATTCTACCTTCATGAATATTAATAAGTGCTTTAAAAATATATAATCTCTTGTTGCTGGGTGAAATGTTTTATCTATATCTGTTTTGCAGCCTAAATAATGGCAGAACTGCCTATCTTTTCTTAAATTCTCTCAGAGCTTATTTTTAATTTTTTGAGTGTTTCAGTAAGAAAAGAGCAGTGTCAATTTGTACACAGCTGCCTGGTGAACTTTGCAAACCA
>NW_007726308.1:869036-885495 GCF_000696425.1 Galeopterus variegatus | reverse complement strand
GACCCCAACGTACCATAGTACAGGTTGACCATTCCTAATCTGATCATTAAAAATTGGAAGTAAGCCAAAATCTGAAACCTTTTGTGCACCAGCATGACACTCAAAGAAAATGCCCACTGGAGCATTTTGGATTTTGTATTTTGGATTAGGGATGCTAAACATATTGGTATTTTGCAAATATTCCAAAATTTTAAAAATCCAAAAATAGAAACACTTCTGGTTCCAAGCATTTGGGATAAGGGATACTCAACCTATAGCAGGGTGTCCATGTAAACCTGTATTGCTCAGCCTCCCTTGCAGTTCGATGTGGCCATGGGTTGAAGTACCGGCCAACGAGCCATCAGCAGGGGTGTTGTGTTAGACTTCTGGGGTGGATCCTGAAGGGAGCCATACCAGCTGGGAGGAGTGTCCTTTGCCATGGGTTGAAGTACCGGCCAACGAGCCATCAGCAGGGGTGTTGTGTTAGACTTCTGGGGAGGATCCTGAAGGGAGCCATACCAGCTGGGAGGAGTGTCCTTGTGTCCTCCTACTATCTGTTTCTTTTTGCTGCCTGGAAGGGGAAATGATGGCTAGAACTCAAGCAGCCACCTTGCTCTATGAGGTGACCTCACGGGTAGAGAACCATGTGCTTGGAAGGTAGGACGAAAGATAGAGACTGCATTCAGTTGCCCATGGAATGTCATGCCAGCCCAGGACTGCCTGTCTCCAGAATCGTTTTACATAAGGCAATAATAACATTCTGTCTTATTTAACTCACTGTTATGTTGGATTCTCTGCATTCATAGACAAATCTAAGAACTGACGTATCCAGTTCCTCTCCTCCAGTAAGAATTGCAGCCCAGCCAGTTTGACTTTGAGCCATGCTTTTTAACCACTATGCTCTGCTGCCCAAGACATTCAAACCCACTTGCTCCTCTGTATGCATTTCATGCCACCGGTTTTAGTCTGGTAATCAGAAAATTGAGTCTTAATTGGAGCAAAAATGGTCTTCGTCTCCTCCGTTATCTTAGACTTCTTTCCAGAAAGCATTCTGAGGTTTCTTTGTCATTAGACACTTTTATTAGATTAGAAACATACTCAATGCTTTATGATGGAAACTTTCTTAGCATAGTTGTTTTGATTCACTACTATCACTGTAATTTCGGATCACAGTCCAGACCGGAAAGTACTCCAATAATCCGTGTCATCATATGGCTGCCATTTACGTCAATGTGTGCTGGCCTCACATCCACGTTCCAAGGGCCAGAGAAGGAGGGGATTGTTAAGAGAGCTCTGGAAGGTTTTCAGAGAATATTAATTTTTTTCTGGCCAGCAAGTCAACTGAAAACACATCATGAGGCTGTCCCTGTCCATCGGGAAGACCAATGTGCTCTGACATGGCACGAGGGCTGAGGCTTTCACTTATGTTCCACCACTGATGGAGAGACCTTGATCATGCTGTCTCACCTCTCTGAGCTTCAGATAACTCCTTTGTAAAATGAGGATAATGATAATGCCCCCAGAGGAAGGTTGTGAGGGTCAATGAGAAAGCGTGTATCAAGATTGAAGCACCGTGCTGCATAGAATACTATGTGTCATAAATATTAGCAGCTACCAGCTGCTTGGTTTCAGTGGTGATAGATTCAGGAGGGTCTCAGCGCCATCGCCGAGTAGCTCGCAGGGGTCAGAAGAGCTCAGAAGAGCTGCAGAGCTGAATCCCAGCCCTGGTTCCTCTTATTAGCTGTGTGAATTTGTGCCTCTACTTTCTCCTATTGAATCGGTGATAATCCACTGTTGCAGAATTTTGTGTGAATTTGAATTAGGCAAATTTGAAATGGTGTGATATAGAAATATTAATAAAATCTCATTTGTGCACACATTTAGAAACAATGTGCTTTTCAAATTTTAAACATTTGTCAAGTTACATAATTTCAAAGTGGCTTGGCAGGGCTCTCTCTCTCTCTCTCTCTCTCTCTCTCTCTGTGTGTGTGTGTGTGTGTGTGTATACATATACATATATATATATGAAATGGAACAGCAAATTTGACAATACCCATTCCAGTCTCTCTGTCTCTGTCTCTGTCTCTCCATATATATGTGTGTGTGTGTATGTGTGTCTATATATATGTATACATATATATAGACACACATACATGTATATATAAGAGAGTATTTCAAAAATTTCATGGAAAGCTTTGTATTATCTTCTAATTCTATTTTTCCATGAACTTTTTGAAGTACCCTCGTATATGTCAGCTTTAGTGAAATATAATTCACATGCTATACAATTCACTACTTCACACATTTAAAATGTCTGATTCAGTAGTTTTTAGTATATTCACAGAATTGTGCAATCATCACCATAATCATTTTTAGAACATGTCTATAGTCCCAGAAAGAAACACGGTACCCATTAGAAGTCATTCCTCATCTTCCCCCAACTTTGCCAGTCTTAGGAAACCACGGATCTACGTTCTGTATCTATAGATTTGTCTATCAGGACATTTCATCTATGTAGAATCACACAATGTGTGGTCTTCTGTGTCAAGCTTTTCTTTACTTAGCATAATGTTCAAGGTTTTTCCATGTTGTATATAGCATCAGTACTTAATTCCTTTCTATTGCCAAAGATGGGGTTTATTTTTAAAACAAATCTGCTCTTGCCACAAGAGATGCTGCTTTAGCTTGTAAAAATGAATATGCATCATTCTTTATCAAGAGTAGTCTTGAATTAAACAAATTCTGGATTGTTTGAGATATTTGAGGATGTGTCACCTACATAAAATGTGACTGTGCTCCACTTACCTTGCAGTTTTGCTCTGAGAACTAAGTGAGCTCATATACGTAGCAGCAGAGTCCAGTGTATGGTGGACCCTGAAGAAATGGTGCCTTCTTCTATTATGGTTGGTTTGTTTATTTCATAGCAGATCTATTCTTCATCTGCCTTTGTATTTCTCCCACTTTAAGGAATCCCCATCCATGAAAATTCCAATTGATTAAAGAAATTACTCACAAGCATTTTCGAAGGGACCTGCTCACTGAGTGTCTCCAAAATGCTACTTAAAAAAATCTGTTTCCATTGCAGTGTTAAGTTTTTGAAAGCTGCTTCAAGTTAGATACACCTTGATAAATTTCCACCGACACCCACCTATTCATAAGGTAATCTGAGACCTTTACTTTTGCAAACCTGAGTACATTTCTATTGCAACAGCATCACAGCTGAGTGTATAAGCATTAACAAAAGACAGCGTGTGAAAACTCCCATCGTGTGGTCTCCTGTTTCAACTAGATGTGTAAGTGAAGGATGTTCAGCCATCCTTCATCCTTTACCATCTCTCTTTGCCCTGGGCAGTTCAGTACCACTTCCCAAGGTGAGAGACACCAGGATGGCTACTGTCAAATTCTTGTCCGATTTCATTCTCCCAGTGATGCTGAGTATTACCGCTTCCATGTTTCAGATGAGGACACAGAATCTCAGTGAGGTTAACACTGATGATCAGAGGAGGAACCATGTGAGTCTAGGTCCATCCGACCTCAATCCCCATCTTCCTTCAAGGAGACGGCATTTCCTCTGTCTCTGTGTGAGTTAATTGCTTCTTAGTATGCCGGCTTGTCCTTCATGACAAGACTTATTTATCCTTATTCAGTGGTCTCCAATGTAAGTTTTCAGTGCTGTTCCCTAACCAAGGCTCTGCATTTAAATGAGAAATGTTTATTTTATTCCTTATGGGAGATGCAACAGGCAAGCAACAAAAACTGCAGTGGGGTTTCAGCTGAGAGTGTGCAGAGCAAGAAGCTGTTCTAGGTCATACCCACCCATGGGGATTTTCCCTTATAGCATGAAAGAGACCAGCTATGCCTGGTCCTAATTGCAACTTAAAGGGTAAGGTCAAGCTACATTTAAAAAAAGGACAAACATCACCAGAAGAAAACTTTCTAGCATTAGGAAAACTGAACCAGGGATCTAGTGATTAAATTAATCTGATAAAATCTTCATCAGGGATGCTTTCTGCTGCAGATAACAAAATAGCAATTGGCACAGCTTAAACATCTCAGGCTGATTTTTCTTGTATGTTCAGAAGCTGGGAGGTAGGTGGCTGCTGCTTGCTCTTTAGTGACTTGACAGTTGGCATCTCTGTGAGTCTTTTGACATTACCCTGTGGCTGCAAGACCCATCAGAGCTCTAGGCATCGAATCTATATCTATGTTCAAGGAAGAAAGGAGCAAAAGGAATTTCTTGTGCTTTTCATTAGTAATGCAAAGTCCTCACCAGTCTCTCATTAGCAATCCTTCCCCCCCAACCCCAAGCCGAACCTTATTAGGAGACACCATGAATTAACCAGTATTTATATATGTGTGTATGTATATGTGCAGGTGCGTGACCGAATCTATATCTATGTTCAAGGAAGAAAGGAGCAAAAGGAATTTCTTGTGCTTTTCATTAGGAATGCAAAGTCCTCACCAGTCTCTCATTAGCAATCCTTCCCCCGCAACCCCAAGCCGAACCTTATTAGGAGACACCATGAATTAACCAGTATTTATATATGTGTGTATGTATATGTGCAGGTGCGTGATTGTGTGTGTGTGTGTGTGTGTGTGTGATAGGCCAGGGAGGAGAGGGTGGGAATGGATTTGGAGTTAGCCAGTGACTTGTGTGTGTGTGTGTGTACATGTGTGATAGGCCAGGGAGGAGAGGGTGGGAATGGATTTGGAGTTAGCCAGTGACTGGTCCTCTTCTGCACCAAAGTGTAAGATAACTTTAAATGAAAGAGAAATGAGCATTTTCCATTATCTTATTATGAGTTTGAGGGTTAGTTGCAGAGAGGGGCATCACTAAAACGATTCCCTGGATAAGTAAGTGAAGGAAACAGCATCAAACTGTTTTCTCTACTGGTAAAGTTCTCAGAGCCTTCAAGATGCTAATAGTCATGTCAATCTCCAAGATGATACAGCACCAGAGAACCTGTTATGAGCAGGATGTTCCATGAGCCTGGCAGACGGGACATGGCCAGTACATGGAGAAGGCAGCTGTGAGGTCCTGGCTGCTGGATCTTCATGAGATACCTGGGGAAACATGCTTCTCCTCTAATCACAGATGAACGGTGAGAGCCCCAGGTCAAGTGTGAGATGGCCCAAGAGTGAGACAGTGAATATCAGAGAGGGTTGCCGAGCACCAGTAGCTATTGGCCTTGGGAACATGAGCACCTGCAGTGGAGGGAGAGGAGTTTGTGAGCAATATGGGGATAGGAACCACGACATTAATGCTTCCTGAGTCTCACTCCCTCCACGTTCCTCTGATTTACAAACCTCCTTTGCAAAGCCAATACTCAAAAAATAAAATGTTTGCTGAGTTAATTAAAATGTTTCATACGTATCAAACCAAGAGTTTTGGAAGTTCGTTTATCTCACTTCTTCTCATGGAAACCAAGCATTTGTCTAGGTCCTTGGTAGAAAACTGACCACCCGAGATCCTGAAGGTGGACACAGTAAGTCCAAGTGAAAGAGGACAGACACGTTTTCTGCCTATGGATCTAATCAGCACTGTGGGTAGCTGTGTTTTGGGTCTCCAGGGAGTCTCTTTTCACTCGCCTGTTTACCAGTAAGTGCCCAGCTTTGATGTAACTATGATATGCAGGATATGGAGCTATAACTTTTATACGTATCACCTCATTTTAGCCTTGTATTATGCCAAGAACAGTTAAAAGAATTAACATTTACAGGTAAGGACCTGAAACTTCATGGGCAGGAAACTTACCTGAGTCTCACAACGTTTCTCCATATCGCCCCTTAGACCATGTGAATATGTCCATATAAAATAGAGCTAAAGATGGAAGAGGCGACTGTAAACTCATGGCTTTGTACCATTGGCCCATAGGAAAAATGGAGGCAGAACCATAGTTGCTTGATTAGGCCAGGGATGAATGAAAGTAGGGTGATAATTTTGGACTTTTATGGAAGTTTCTTATGTGGATGTTTGCATCAGCCAGGGTTCTCCAGAGAAACAGAAACAAAGGATGTGATATATATATACAGAGACGAGAGAGAGAGAGAGAGAGAGAGAGAGAGAAAGAGAGAGAGAGAGAGAGAGAGAGAGAGAGAGAGAGAATTCCCAAGATCTACAGTCAGTAAGCTGGAGACCCAGGAAATCTGATGTGTAGCTCTAGTCTGAGCCTGGAGGCCAGAGAGCTAGAGGGCTGATGGTATAATTTCCAGTGTGAAAGCTGACAGGCTCAAGATCCAAGAAAAGTTGATGTTTCAGTTGGAGTCCAAAGCCTAGAAAAGACTGACATCCCAGTGCAGGGCAGTTAGGCAGGACGAATACCATCTTTCCCAGCTTTTTTTTTGCTTTATTCAGGCCTTCAGCTGATTGAATGAGGTTCACCCACATTAGGGAGGACCATCTGCTTTATTCAGTCTAATAACCCAAATGTTACTCTCATCAAGACACACCTAGAAATAGTGGTTGCCCAAATGTCTGGGCACCCTGTGCCCAGTCAAGTTAACACATAAAATTAACCATCAACTGTTGTAGGCAGAATTTTGTCCCCCGTGTTCTTCACCCCCTGGTGTTACTTCTGTGGTTAAGTTAACTCACATGGCAAAAGAGACTTTGCCAATGTAATTCAGGTTATTAATCAGCTGACTTTAAAATAGGGAGTTTATCCTGGATTATCCATGTGGACCCAGATAATCACATGAGCCCTTACAAGCAGAAGGGGAAGGCAAGAGAGTCAGAGGCATGCAGCAGAAAAGGAAAGTTGGAGATATGAGGCAAAGGTTAGTTTAGAGAGTTACAAATCCTGAGATCCTGAAGATTCAACCTGTTGCTGACTTGAAGATGGAGCTGGGCCAGGTGGAAAGTGTGAGAAGGAAATCCGTTCTACCAACAACCTGAATGAGCTTGGGAGTGGATTTTCCCCCAGAACCCCCAATAAGGAGCACTGCCCTGCTGACACTTTGAATTTGGCCTGTGAGCCCATTAGCAGAAAACCCACTGCGATTCCCACTGAGCCCAGACTCTGACCCACAGATACTGTGGTGATCATAGTAAACCGCTAAAAAAGCAACAGAAAACTAATACAGCATGTGATTCACTTTATCTTACATACAAGTTATGAGTATGCTTCTCACAACCAAAACATGGGAATAAAAGAAAAACACACAAACTCATAAACTATTTAACAACTATCAAAAGTTCAATTTCAAATGAATTACCAACTTATAATTTTCAAGTACTCCCAATACCAACATCACTCTTAAATTAAAACAGCATCAGAAGTGATCTTGGGGACATGTTTAGCAACACATCCTAATGAAGTTCCCATAATTATGAATGCTTTTGATATTCGTGTGATGCCACTAATTACGATGAACTCTCCCTTGAGGGGATCATGCTGACTGCATTAAGGAGCTTCATGGGCAAGTCCCTCGATCCATTCAACTTTCAGAAGTCACATTACCACTCACCACAGATCACCTCACTTCCCCAGAGTGGACATCTTTCAAAAGATGCTGGAATTTGAAGTGGAAATGATACTTTATCATATCTGCAACCGGGATAAACCGCTATCATCAATGAAGTCCAACAAAAGGTCTGTTGACTTAACACTGTAGCAGTTGGTGGGTTATGGCTTGCACAGCTTTTTGATGTGTCCCCAGATATTTTCCTGCCGAGTGCACATAGAATGCATATGTTGGAAAGAGTCTTTTCTGATATGCTTCTCAGTGTATTTGTTTTGGAATAAACCCTCTCCTGACCTTCCTTCCATTCCAGAATTCCCGGGATGTCTGCAATATGGAGCAGAGAAGGTCATGTCATGGTGCTCAAGACATAGGCAAGATCAAACAGGCAAACAAATGTGCCTTGATTTAGCACATGCTGTGATCAAGTTATGTTTTTCACATTTGGCCAGCAGCATATTTAATCCTGTAGTCTTTATCTTCTTTATTTTAAATATAACATATTTACTGTAGTATAATTCACATACTATATGAGTCACTCATTGAAAGTGTACAATTTAATGTTTTTTGGTATATTCATAAAGGTGTGCAATCATGACCACAGTCAATTTTAGAACATTTTATCATTCTGACAATGAAACCTTGTGGTTAGCTATCACTCCCATTTCTCTGCAAACTCCTCAGCCCTAGACAACCACTGATCTGCATTCCATCTCTATGCATTTTCCTATTCTGTAATTTCATATAAAAAGAATCATAAAATATGTGGCCTTTTGTGTCTGGTTTCTTTCACTTGGCATCGTGTTTTCAGGGTTTGTCCACATTGTAACATGTGTCAGTACTTCATTCCTTTTTATTGCTTGATAATATTACATTGTATGCATTTTTCTTTTATTTTATTTACATTTTTACATTATGATTTTGTTACATTTTATTTTTCCATTTATAAGTTGATGGGCATTGGGTTGATACTACTTTTTGGCTATTATGTATAATACTGCTCTGAATGTTCCTGTACAAGGTTTCATGTGGAGATATGTTTTTGATTTCTTTCGAAAATGTACCTGGAGATGGAATTCCTGGGTCATAAGGTAACTTTATGTTAACCTTTTAGGAAACTTTCACACTGTTTTCCAAAGTAGCTGCATCATTTTACATTTCCACCAGCAGTGTATGAGTGTTCTAATTGCTCCACTCTTCACCAACACTTATTATTATCTGTCTTTTACTATAACCACCTTAGTGCCTATAAAAGTAGTATCTCAGTATGGTTTTAATTTGCACTTCCTTTTCAAGATTGTTTTTCTTATTCTGAGTCCTTTGTACTTCCATATGAATTTTCAAATCAACTTGTCAATTTCTGTAAACTTTTACTATAACCACCTTAGTGCCTATAAAAGTAGTATCTCAGTATGGTTTTAATTTGCACCTCCTTTTCAAGATTGTTTTTCTTATTCTGAGTCCTTTGTACTTCCATATGAATTTTCAAATCAACTTGTCAATTTCTGTAAAAAAAAAAAAATGGGGCAACAGGGATTTTGAGAGGCATTGTATTGAGTCAATATGTAGATCCCTGGAGTATTGCCGTCTTAACAGCACTGAGTCTTCCAATCCATGAGCACAGATGGCTTCCCATCAAAGTCCTTAATTTCCTTCAATGATGTTTTGTAGTTTTCAATATACAAGTCTTGCATTTCTTTCTTAAAATTTACTCCTAAATATTTTATTTTTTGATGCTATTGGAAATTAAATTATCTTCTTAATTTCATTTTTTTTGCTATTGTAGAGATATGCAATTGAGTTTTGTGTGTTGATCTTGTGCCCTGAAAATGTACTGAATGCCCTCTTTTAATATAGACGTTATTATGCTTATTTCATATGTTCAATGACTTATGCACACCTCATAGTAGAGCTGCCTTAGCCCAGCACTCAGATTTTTATTTCCTATTCCTCATTAATTCTACAAGCATCTGTGTATGAGAAAATGTTAAACAGATGCACTGCATATTAATGTAGTATTGTCCCAGATCCTCATTCTATTAGAATTTACCTTTCTGATGTGGTAACTAATTACAGAAAGAATTTGACTGCTTGTTATAAGTCATGACTTAGGATGTCTTCCACTCCTCAACCATCTTTTATCTGAGCCAGCATTGAATTGTTCACCATTCCTAGTTGTCTATTTTTGCTAAATTTTTGAAAATTGACTCATTTCCTAATGGCAGTACTACTAGTACCACTGTTTATTTATTTACAATGTACTTTAAGTTGGTTTTTAAGTTGGTTTTTTTATTCTAGTTCTAAGCAATGGTAAGAATAAAATTATGGGAATTGCTTAGTTATGCATCAAAATAAATACCCATTAAAATAATAAAAGAGTGTTTCCATGCCACCTGAAGTTATCTTTTATGATAGCAGACATATACATGGCTTCCATTAAGAAACACTGCATTTTCAGAAGCTTTATTGTGCCAAGCAGAAAAGAGTAGATAATAGGCAGAATGCAAGGGTGCATGACAATGTATCTTCCCAGCAAAAAATGCCACCTGTTTCTTCCTGAACACACCATCTCATGTAATTCTTGATGCTAAAATATAAGCACATGGTTCCAGACCTGTCTCTCTTCTTTCAAGGAGACCAGAGTCCCTTCTAGTCTTGATGCCTCTCCTACCCATCTACAGACCCCTTCTCTAAGGCCATTTCCTGTGACCCACATGAACATCCTTTCTCTAGAAACAGTAGTTACCCCAAAACTGGGAGCCTCATGCTTGTATTTGTTACACACATATAACACCAATGGGAAACCAAACCCAGAGTGAAAAATGAACTCCACCACCTGGCTCTATGTCTGACTTTGTCCCTAGACTCCATTCCTGTAGTTGGTCTTGCACTCTTCTTTATGAAAACAACCGAGGCCATCTGAAATGAAGTCCCAAACTTGAATCTCTCTGCTTATATTTCTCTGTTTCTACAACATCTCTTGCTTCTGAAATGTGTCAGAAAGAAGTGTTCCTCTTCCTTTTTTAATTCCTGTAATTTTTAATGCTATTGTCTTTTGACTCTTCCTGTATCTGTACCTTTAATTCTGTATTCTGTTCACTCTGCTGTGGTCTTTCTATTTAATCATCACCTCTTCTTCTTGCGTCTCCATCCATATTCTCCATTATTTCTGTCCCATACGTGGACAAAATAAGAGAGAACCCACTGCAGCCCTGTTTTCCTTATCTTTGTGTACTGCCTATTATACACTATTTCCATCTTGGCACTATTATATTTTCTGAAAATGCAGTCTTTCTTAATGGATGCCATGTATGTCTGCTAACACAAGAGACAAATTTAGGTGGCAGAGAAATAAACTTTTATTATTTTAATAGCTATTGATTTTGATGCATAACTAAGCAACTCCCATAATTTTATTCTTATCATTGCTTAGAACTAGGATAAGTTCTAAAAATCAACAAAGTATATAGAAAATAAGTAAACAGTGGTACCAGTAGTGTTTACATATGAATGACTCAAATATGGGAAACCATTGTGTGGTAAAATATGCAGAACTCTAAAGAGGGACAGATTTCAGAATGGATAGTGCTTCACATATCTCTTCTGGGTGACCCTGGGAAAGTTAGTTTTCTGCAAACCTACATTGCAAGAAGACTGTGACGATTATTAGAGCTAATGTATTTAAAGAAACAAGAGCATCATCCAGAAAAAAAATAGGTGTTCAATAAATGGTAGCTAATCAACTCCAAGCTCCTACTTGGGACACTGCTGCAAATGCACAGGGGTGACTTTAGGGAAGGCAGGATGGCCAAGTAGTAGCTTATTCAGCTCTACCTAGGTGGGTGCTCGGGAGATGTTTACTGAATTGAAGCATTATCATCTACATCAGCAACAGCATGTATTGAGTGCCCACTGTGGGCCGACACTGGAGTAAGGTTTCCACATGGACAGCTCACTCATTTACACTTTGCAGCAGCCTTGTCAGGGAGGTCCTATAATATGCCCACTTTATAGATGAGAGCACTGAGTCTCAGGGAGGGAAGGCGTTTTACTCAAGATCACTCGACTAGTGAAAGGTGAAGCAGATTCAAATCCAAGAGCTCTGGTTTCAGAGTCAGCTCTCTTAACCACCATGTCGTACTCAAATCAAGAAGCTTCTAATTCCACTTGTCATGGTAGTTGGAATGAGAACCTTCTTCTGCCTGTGCCATTCTTCCCCCAAATCCACTGCAAGAAATATTTATGCAGAATCTTTCGTGGGCCAAGTCTACTCTAGTCCTACAGGATACAGAGAGACAGCACATCTCTGCTTTCTTTGGAGAAACAGACGAGTAGAGGAGACAGGCAAAAAATGGAATTAAACTGTGCTAAGTCGACAAAACACACAGAGGGATCCTCACTGCCTGTGAACACAGATGTAGGGAAGCCGAGCAATGGACATTTTGGAGAGTCAGATGGAATCTTTATAAAAGATCAAAAGAAATATTATAGAAATAAAGCACTAAGATCATTTTCCCTAGATAGTTCGTTGCCATACCAATAGAATTGATCATTTACATCACCAGTGATAAAAGATCAAAAGAAATATTATAGAAATAAAGCACTAAGATCATTTTCCCTAGATAGTTCATTGCCATATCAATAGAATTGATCATTTACATCACCAGTGTTCAAGTTGGCTTTGACAACTTTTTCAAAGCCAGAGTTTGGGAGTATTTGGAGATTTTCGTGATATTAAGCAAATGTTTGAAAATGATATTGAAAATGTTTGCTGTGTGAAACAGCATCCCAATAAAAAACAGATGGCACGCTCAAATTAGGAGAGTTGTAGGAGGGCCTGTTTTACAAAGGGGAATTGCAGAGGACAGAGCATAGCCCCAGGCTGGTAAGAACAGAGCTGTTAACCCTGCACCTGAGGAATGAGGGAATAGCTTTAGACCTGGAAGGAGAGAGTCACTAGAGAGGGCCCTTGGGAGGAGCAGAGGCCTATGGCATAGGATACAGCCAGCCCATAGCAACCCAGAAGGGAGGCACCCAGGGGCATAAACACCTTGACCTCACTTCACCTCCTTCTTCTGATTCTCAAACCCAACAGGAAGTCAAAGGCCTTGTATGGTTCATTCAGACCAGCTGCCAAGGACACGGGGTAGGGTGGGGAGGGGTAAAGTGGGTTCACTATAGGGTCAAGCTAAAGACAATTCACAAACAGTGTAAACTTTCTTGCACACTCTTGCTGCTAACCCCTAAAGAAATGACTGGATTCACATGATTTGAGTGGAGAAAATCCTTGGTCCAACCCTTTGGCCTGCAAATTATGGAATGTTGGAAAAATCAGCAGGGTGCCCCATATGTAGGTAAATGTCTATACATTTTACTCAAGGTAGAAGCTTTTTTTTTTATCCATTTAACTACTGTAAATGAATAACGACATGACCTTCCAGAAGTTTCCAGGCCTATTCCATTGGCTGTAAGCTCTTAGAGATGCTTACTTTTGGCAGAGTGAAGAGTGTACTTATCTTTTATTCATGCCTTTAAAGACACCACATTTTCTTCTCTGGTAAAAACAGCTATCACTATGTGTGTTCTGTGTTCACTAATATTTGACTAAATAATGTAGTATCTATGTGAAAAAACAGTCTCCAAACTGGAGTTTTTCTGGGTCATGCATTTTGCATTTTCAGAGTGTCAAGCACATTTGAGGTGGAACACCCCTCAAGATATGAGAGGACACAGGTCAGTGAATTGTTTCAAGGTAGGAAACAAGTTAATGAATGTACCTCGGGCTGTGTGCTCCTCCATTAGCATCTATTATTACAAAACTATTAGTTTGTCTCCAGATGCTTTCCCTCACAGCTGATGGCCTCACAGAATGACAGGTCTCTCATTGAAGTTGCATGACACCTAGTCTCCTGTCTCCTCTCAAACTCTGACTCCTCGTAGGATGGATATGCTGCTTCTATGCACGCCTGGTGCAAACCAGCCAGCTCCTACCCACAGTACTTTCTGCCACATCTCCATATACATGTATTTGAAGAGCAGAGAGTTTGAGTCAACTCTTCATTAACAGTAGGGATCTCGCATCTCAAGAAATTCTAAAGATGATGTAATGATATAATGTAGCAGCTATTTAATTTTCTAGGTAGGGATTAAGAGCTACAAATTCCCTCTCTTTAAATGCCTTTAATTCAGTCTGCAAGTCAGAGCATTCAGCACATTCCCCAGCCTCCCAGCTGACGTGCTAAAATTGGTTTTGCTGTACTACGCCCAGGCATGCAATGAGCTAGACAAAGCTGTTTAGTTACTTGCGATCTGTTTACATTACATAGAAGGTTGGTTAATTAGAAATAATCGTGTTTCTTAATTAAGGAACAAATTAATTTTTAAAGAAGTGTTGAGACCCCTTGGGTCACAGCAGATAAGGGACTGAGCACGTGGCTTGTGGTTGGCTGTGTAAATCTTTGCGAAGAGCATTTGAAGTGTGCAGTGACACAGCCATCAGCAGCTATGGACCCAGTGTCTATGGAAAACATTGTGCTCATGCCACTGATATCTCATGAGTATCTGTTGTGTGCAAGGAAATGTGCTGGGGGACCCTGAGAACTTGAAGATGAGTATAACGAAGTCAGGTTTTTAATGGAGTTCGGGGTAAAATGGAGAAAAGAAGCTTGCATATCATGTGTTTAATGAACTGTGCTAAGTTCTGTAAGAGAGATGAGTAAAATACCCCAGGAAAACACCAAGAGCAAAGCAAGCTGATGGGGCTGGGATAGAGGGCAGAGAAAAGATCCAGAACACTCCTAGGTAGAACTCAATGGGTGAGCTGAGTCTTGAGGGAATCCCCTCTAGATAACACGGGAAGCTTGTTCCAGGCAGAAGGAACATTTGTACAAAGACCTGAAAGGAAGGCATGATCTGAGGACACAGAAAGAGCAGGGGCTTGGGGATGGCAGGGACTAGGAAAGGACTGGAAAGGCCAAACATGATCCAGGTAATGGAGAGAGGGATGCATCATGCAAAGTGTGCCTGTTAGGACTCCTTCTATTGCTGGTGACAGAAGCTCAGCCCCCGTGAGTTAAAGCAGAAAAAGGATTGTTTTGGCTCATTCATTTAAAGGTCAAGGAGGGGCTTCAGGGATGGCTGTACCTAGGTGTCTTAATTGTGTCATCAGCAATCTTCCTCACTTATTCCTTGGCTCTGCTTTTCTCTGTGTTGACTATCCCCAGGAGATAGCAAACAAAAAGCCCACCTGGTATTTTGCTGACTATCTTGGCAACCCCAACCACACCTCGATCTTTATAAAAGCATTGTTTAATTATAGAGCCATTTAAAGTTTTGGGTATGCCTCTGTTGGCCCAGTTTAGATCGTGTGCCTATCCCTGATCAATCACTGTGTGCACAAGTGTGGAAGACTCTAAGGAGCCAGGCTGGAGTCATATGACACTTCTAGAGCCGGCTATGGGGGAAGGTGATGTCAGCCTTGCCTGAACTTCAAGGACTAAGAGTGAAAGAAGGGAGGTAGCCCAAAGGAAATGAGAATGCTATTACCAAGAGCAAGGGGAAAGATACAAGCAGAAAAAGAAACAGATGGGGCCGGCCCGGTGGCGCACTGCTACAGTGCGCCGCTTGGGAGCGCGGCGGCGCTCCCGCCGAGGGTTCGGATCCCACATACAGACCGGTTCCCGCTCACTGGCTGAGCGAGGTGCGGGTGCCGCTCCGAGGGTTGTGATCCGTTGCCGGACACAAAAAAAGACAAAAAGAAAAAAAAAAGAAACAGATGGCTGCTATGCTATGCAAAGAGGTCAAGGTAAGAGCCCTTGATGAGTTTCAAGCAGAAATATGACATGGACATATTTGCATTAGAAAACAAAATATTTTGGCTGCACAGTAGAGAATGGCGTGGGGAGAGGAAGGGATGGCAACTGGGTGAGCCCTTAGAAAGAAGCCAAGGGCCTGGCCCAAGGTAGTCGTGATGAGGTGGCGAGCATGAAACATATTCTGGAGAGATTTAGGAGGCAGAAGAGGTGGACCTGGGGTGACTGTGGTGGATTACAAATTACCACAGATTATTCGAGGGTCTGTTTCCCCTCCCCTTGACTCTAGGTGGTCTCTGCGATTGCTTTGATCAATACCATATGGCAGAAGTGACACTCTGCCAATTTCCCAGTCTAGGCCCTAGGAGAGGGACAGATTTTATTTATTGTCCCTTGAAACATTCACTCTGATGGACGTCAGCACCATGTAAGAAGTCTGACTACCTGGTAGAGACTGTCCTTGAGAAGCTCAAGCCATATGGAGAGGGCTTGAAGGGTGAGATAGTGTGTGGAGAGAGTAGTGAAGGAGCAGTTAGGTGCCAGCCATGTGAACATAGGTGCCACCTTGGAAGTAGATTCTCCACCCCTGGCTGAGCCCATGGAATCTGAGATGAACTGCCTAGCTGAGCCCTTCCTGAACTCGCAACCAACAAAATCATGAACGAAATGGTCACTAAATTTTGGGGAGGGTTTGTTCTGCAGCCCTAAATAATCAAAAATAGGAACTGAATTAAACACAAAAAAGTGGGAAGTGTGCGTGTTACCAGGCAGTGACAAGCACTACTGCAAATGTAACATGCTAAGGCAAATGGGCAAACCACACATCTAGCCCATGCCTGGTCTCAGTATTTCTAAGAAGCCTGATCCATTTCTTCTTCCCCTTGCCGAATCCCAAACCTGTCTCTGTCTGTGGGTATAAATTAAAGATTTAGGCTGCAGTTTCTTTTCCTCCTGGGATTTTCTGTTTGGTGGGGATGTCAAGCTCTTTGGTGAGTCTTTGGTAAGTCATGGGGACTGTCAGTTTTCCCATAGCTGTACTTTATTTATTAGTTATTTAGTGTTCCCACTGGAGGTGACAAATTCTCTAACATGCACCCACAGGCCGTAAATGTAAAAATAAGAGTTACTGGATTGAGAAGCAGGAGACTCTTTGTGAGGCCAGTGAGCTCTCATTTCTTCTGCCTAATTGTGACTCCCACATTTATGCC
>NW_007726308.1:865998-867779 GCF_000696425.1 Galeopterus variegatus | reverse complement strand
CATCTCTTACTGTTTGTGTGACTTTAGGAGAGATGCTTGGCCTCTCTGAGCCTCAGTTTATTCCTCTTCATATTGGGATGACTGCAGTTTGTTTAAAGATAAACTTGCAGAAAACACATATTAAACACTAGGACTGTCATGACTGCTACCAGAAAGGTTGATACAAACACTCCCATCCAGCCTAGATTCAGCTAGTATCCATAGCCTTCTAAGCTCACACCATTGGCTCATGTTAAATTTGTGCTCAACCAGAAACTGAAGTGTATATTTTATAAAATTATTGCCAAGATTGGTCTCTCCAGCTTAGAACTAGAGTCTACATATGCTCATGTACATGTTTGCATGTGTATATACATACGCTTCTTCCTGATGTCACGTTTACCCACGAGAAGCTTTATTTTAATTAGCTTTATCCTCTGGAAAGAATTTGATGCCCTATTTCTTTAAAAATTATTCTTAGCCTTTTTAAAAATATGAAAATCTCATAGGCATGTATGTATTCTGAATCTTCACCAAGGTCATAGGAACTCTGTATGGTTTAGGAAGGCACCGACCACATTTCCTCTCAAGTGTCAGTGAACGAATATTAACTAGATACCAACCATGTGTCAAGAACTATGCTGTGTTCTGTTGACCCTACTATTTCTAATGTCTGCCATGGCACCTGGGACAAAGGCACTCAAAAACATTGGATGGATGGACGGATCATAAGGTTAGTGAATACAATAGAGTGATAGATCTCTTGTGGTGTGACAGAGAGACCACACTACAAGATACCTTTGCCTAGAAGCCAATTACACAGTGTTTTGGTGAGGCTGAGGTTGATCAACCAATTACAAGCTCACCTAAACCAGCCCAGACTTTCCCATTGTATGCATAATGTGATCATGAGAGGATTTTTCAAATGTCTTCTTGAAATAATGATACTATATATTTGCCATCGTCTTGGTTTTTCAATCATGTAACAACGTGCTTCAAGAAGGAAACCAACTCATTCATGTGCACAAGGACATACGTACAAGAATGCTCATTGCTGCACTTTTTGAAAAGCAATAAATTGGAAATTGCCTAAATGTGCATCAATAGGAAAATGGCTAATAAAATTAAAAGAATTAAATATTAAACTGCAATTTAAAAAAATAAACCAAATATTTTACGTATATATTAAACCAATAGTTTATATAAGCATTATACACATCGTATAAGCATTATATACATAATATATGTAAACATATATATATATGCAATGAAGATAGAGCTTAAAAACAAGAAAGCCAATTTTAGAGCATATTCCATATGATACCATTTTTTAAAAATGTGATAAACATATATTCAATAATGTATTATTTTTGGAAACAAATATATGCCTAAGATGGCCTGAAGTGGGTTGGAAGTTTATGTGCTCTATGAGAGCAGTTGTTATTAGAGAAAAGGTTGAAAGGCATATAACAGGGTATGGTGGATAAAAGAATTTAATCTTGATCTGTTTTATTTCTTTTAATAAAATAAATACAAAGCAAATGTGACAAAATGTTAACAGTTGGTGATTCCAGATGGTGGGTGTACAGATTTTTATGCTATTGTTCTTTGTGCTTTTTTGTGCTTTCTTAAAATTCTCAAAATATAAAACTGGAGAAGGAGGTTAACTCTCATTGGTTAGTAACTATCAGCCCATCCTTTCTATTTTTGCCCC
This sequence comes from Galeopterus variegatus, assembly GCF_000696425.1. NCBI lineage: Eukaryota > Metazoa > Chordata > Mammalia > Dermoptera > Cynocephalidae > Galeopterus > Galeopterus variegatus. The sequence continues at coordinate 866,086 of NW_007726308.1, read as the reverse complement.
CAGCTGTTTGGTTTTTTATTTGAAGATATACAACATGAGAGGTACAGTTGAAACCTTCCTGTCTTCCTAATTTAGGATTAGACTCAGG
>NW_007726308.1:863364-864627 GCF_000696425.1 Galeopterus variegatus | reverse complement strand
GTTCTTGAAAGCTGAGATCACATCAGCAAGACCCCTCTGTACCCTGAGATGCAGTTCTTTTGGGTCTCAAGTCTTGAACTCCTTAAATGACAAGCTCTTTGCAGATTGTTTTTCTTTTCTCCCAATCATTAAGCAGCAATCACCCTTCATACCATCTCCTCTCATATCACCTTTGTAATTCCAGCCACACTCACTAGAAAGTGCACCTAAACCCTCCAATTGCCCGTCTGAGCCCAATAATTCCAAGCAAAGGCTGCACGTGCCTGGAATTAGAAATAGAAAAGAAAAGGGTAGTGAGAACACGACCACCCTCCTTTCCTTACTAGATCCAGGGTGTTTCTCAGCTGGACGCAGCCCTCACCACCCTGTCTTTGGCTTTTATAGGCTAAAGTCTCTAAAAAGGTGCTTCTGATTCTTGGACTCACAGGTATGAAGTAACACGGATGGCTGTGTGTCTTGCCGTCAGTCTGTTCATGCGTTCCCGCCCTCGCTCACTGAGTACCTACTTCATCCCATGCCTCTGTGCATACAGGAGTGACTAAAATTGTCCCTAATGATCTAGTGGCTTAGAACACGGGCTCCCTGAGTCCAACACAAATGGGCTTCAACCCCAGCTCTACCAGTTACAGACCGCAAGGCTGAGGGTAAATTGTCTACCTTCTCAGAACCACAACCACAGCAGAAGGATAATAATTCCTCCACCATATGGATGGCTTGAGAATGAAATGGAATAACAGGTATCAGGCAGTTAGCATGCTCCCCACACATACTAAGACGAAAGTGAACATTGACCAGTATTAGCGTCATCTTCCTCTCCACCATTTCCACCACCACCCCCAACTAGCTTGCACAAATAAGCCATAAGTATGATTTAATCCAGTAAAGCCATGAAAATCATTTACTTTGAGATTATTTCAAATTTACAGAGGAGTTGCCAGAACATAAGAACTCACATGCCCTGGCGTGGATCCCCAGTTGTTCATTTCCCTGCGTTTTCTCCATCTCCCTCTCTTTCTTTGCATATCGGTGTGGTGCCCCTCACCCCTCGATGTGTCATTGCATATGCTCCCCCAAAGAAAGACCTTCTCCTTCATAACCATCATGCAAACCTGCAAGTCGAGGACTCAGTACTGATGCTACGCTACCACCCAATCCACATACCCAATTGTCCCAGTGATGTCTCTTTTCTGTGTCTCCCCTAAGATCCCACACAGTTACACCAGTGGTCCTCAACTAGGGCTGGTCTTGCACGCCTTCCCCCAC
>NW_007726308.1:845207-863332 GCF_000696425.1 Galeopterus variegatus | reverse complement strand
GATCCCACACAGTTACACCAGTGGTCCTCAACTAGGGCTGGTCTTGCACGCCTTCCCCCACCCCCTCTGCCCTACGCAGGGCACATTTGATAATGTCTGGAGACATTTTTGGTCATCACAACTGGTGATTGATGTTGGCATCTAGTGGCTTGAGGCCAGAGATGCTGCCAAACATCCTACAGTGTGCAAGACAGCTCCCTCCTCCCCACAGTTATCCAATACAGAATCTTGAGAGAGCTGAGGTTGGAAACCCCTAAGTTCCACATGCTGTATTTAATGATCATGTCTCTGCAGTCTCCTCCAGTGTGGAACATTTCCTTGGTGTTTCCCTGTTGTTCATGTCCCCAACAGTTTGGAAGAAGGCAGGCCTTACATTCCGTAGCACGACCCACAGCCTGGACCATCTGATGTTTCCTCAGGACCAGGTTCAGGTTATACATTCCGGGTAAAAAACCCCAGAAATGATGCTGTGTTCTCAGCATGTCACCTACTGGGGCATATGCAGCTGACCCTTCCCAAACCCCAGGGATGTTAACTTCCTTCGCCTGGTCATGTCAGTGTCCTTGGGGTTCTCCACGGTAAAGTCACCATTCTCCCCTTCGTAACTGTATTTGTAATGAGATATTCTAGATCGTGTGATATGCTGATACGCAAACCTCAACCCTCCAGTCTTAGCTCCTCTGACAACTCCCACCTGGGCAGCCGCCACTCTGACAGCTGGGAGTGTGATTTCCCATTTCTATCATTCCTTCCACATTCATGGCTGGCATTCTACCATAAGAGTTTTTCCTCCTCCTCCATTTCTGCATTCGTTCATTTATATAAGGATGGACTTGTGGGGTTCTAATTTTATTCACTGGGTTGTTTTCTGTTGCTTTGTTTTTAATGCTGTGCCCAAATTGTGCCATATTCAGACAATGGGAGCCAAATATTGGGGATTTTGATATTTCCTCATCATTTTTTCTTTTTACTGTTTTCTTACTTTCTTGTACAATGAGATATTCTAGACTCATATTGTACTTTCCTGCCCCAACCCTAGATTTAGCCACTTCCCAAGAAACTTTGGTTTCTTTTCATGGAGGGTAGTATTTAGAAATCGAGATCTGGGTATTTGGTGAGCTTCTTGCTGCCAACGTGTCGTTTATTCTAGGCTGTCTCAGCAGACAGAATGAGGATACACACACACACAGATACATGCATACATACAAATATGTAAATATATGTAAACATGTGTATATATACATTTATATGTACTCATAAGTACCTGCGTGCACATGTACATACATCTATAACTATCAACTCTATCTGCATTATTCACATATTAAATTTAAAATCATAGGTTCAAACCAATACCTTCAATTCTAATGTAATATCTCAGGGGTTTTTTTCTAGACTTCTCACCTTTTCATGCTTATAAATACCTTCCGCAACAGTGAGAAACCTGACTATGGTTATCCCCAGTATATATACTAATTGGTTTGATCAAATCACACAGTGTAACCAACCTCCCAGCCATGTCAGCCATCTCTTCTGCCTGCCACCTCTGCTCCACTCCCAGACAGCTCATATCCCAGGCTGCCAGCAGGTCCCTCTCTTCCTCTCTTGGGGCATGCAGTGGGTTCATATCGAGCCCCCTAGACCGGTGAAAGAAGGGGATAGACTAAGATCAACTTGTAGACAAAACAATGTGGGATCACTAGGAGGGTTAAGCCTGACTAGGGGCAATGCTAAGAGGCTTCCTGCAGGAGTCAACACCCTGGACTGCCCCACAGACAAGGAGGCCTTAGCAAGGTACCCACCATGAGAAAACAGGAGAAATGTGTGTTCTAGGCAGAGGGACCAGCTTAGCCAAAGGCATGGGAGAAGGGAGCTCGGTCACTTCTGGGACTTGCATGTGGTCAGCAGAGCAGGAGCAGAGTCTATGGAGAGGGGAGAGAGGCAGCAGCGCTCAGGCTGGACCGGTGAGTGGTGCAGATGGTGAAAGACCTCATGCACGTCATTCTGGACCAATGACGAAACCGTTCATTTATCTCTTCAGACACACACTTGGCTTTTGGATTCTCAAAGTACTCTCAAATCCATCTGTTATTTCCAAAGTTATTTCCATCTATTATATACAAGCTTCATGAGGCAGGGACTCTCTCTGTCATGTTTACCATGGTACCTCCAACCTGCAGGAAAAGTGTCTGGCACATAATATATGCTCAATAAGTATTCCAAGGTACCAGTGTATACTTTTATCTCACATAGGCTCTTCTGGTCCACTGTCAAACCCTGGCCAGCTCCCAGCACAGGCAACCCCATTGTCTCCACGTTTGTATGGAAAGTGTAATAGGTCATGAAATTACATTCGTTAGCATGCAGATGCTTATACGTGTATTTTGCAAACATTTTACCCTATGAAAATATGGGGAAAAAGTGCAAAATTGTTGAGAGGCAGCAGCTGGAAGTATTAGTTGAAATTAGAGAGGATCATCATTTTCATTAAGTAGTGCCAAATTCTGTAATGTGAGTAACAGCTTCATGTTAATTCTAAGAAACTGTCTGCTTCATTAGGCAGATAAGGCATACTATGATTTGGATACAGAATAACCCCAGTGATAAATGAATCTCCTATTATAATAGTTTCTAAACTACAATTCCTTCTTTTGCAAAATTACTGCAAGCAAGGCGCTCCGATCACATTTCAGAGGCCCATTTTAGTAGTCAGCATAAGCTCAGCTGTGCTGCAATAGAAAACCAACCCCACCATCTCAGTGCCTCCATAAAACAAAGTAATTTCTTAATAATGAAATGTCTGATACAAATAGGACTACCCTCCTCTATCTTGTAGTTAATACTTCTATAATATGTGGTCTCTAGGGTCATTTATAGCATAAAAATAGGGATCAAGGTAACATTTGGCTCTCACCTTGCTCAGCCCAGGAAGGAAATGTTTTACATCTGTTCTCGGTCCAATGGCCAGTACTAGTCATGTGGCCTCAACCTAACTGCAAGGGAGGCTGGAGAATACAAGAGAACACATGGAGTATTTGGTGACCAATAACCATCTCTGCCACTCCCAGCATGTCTCACTGATAAAAAAGAAAGAACTGACCCACCATTATATTGACTTCATTCTAACCTGGGTCCCATCTCATCTTGAGCTACTTTGGGTGGACATCAAGATACAGTTTATCGTAACAATACAGAGTTTGAACTTTGACCATGGGCAGCTCTAGATTCTAGACCCAGCATCTCCAGTGATAGCGATGGGTCACTTTAGACAGTCACTTTAGCTTTCTCAGCCTCAGTCTCCTCATCTGAAAACAGAGTAAACAACAGTACCTACTTCATAGAATTCAGGGTTAACTAGTTAGAAGCATGTACATATCAAGCAAACATAAGCTGCTGTTTTATTTGAAGTGGTGCTAGATTCAGAATCCCATGGGATCAATGCTCCACTGTAATAAGAATTAATGAACTTAGAGCAATGTTGTAGGAAGTATGCCCATGATCTCTTAATCAAACTCAGCATCAGAACCATCCAGATGAAGCCAGCATCAGGGCATTGGCCACAGAGGAATGAGGTTCTCAAGATGCTGGAATGTTGGTGGCAGAGATATTATTTAGAGACACCTGGACGTTGACCCTGCTAACTTCCCATGGCTCAAGTTGAGACTTGATAGTAATGACTCCCTTAAACGGAAACTACTATATTTCTTGTGTAAGTTCTTCTGGCCTGATACTAAAACTCATGTAGAAAAGAGGTGTTGGGTAGCAATAAGTGGGATTCTCAGTTCTACCTACCCTACCTGGAGGGTTTAGCAGCAAAACCCTCCACTGAGGACTCCAGGAGCCAAAGTAAGCTGCAAGGAAGCATGACACCCTTGCTGCATGTGGTCACGTGGCACCCTTTCTCCGTGTGGTCACAGGGCACCATTGCTCTGTGTGGTAACTTTACTTCAGGTAAGATTTTGTATTTTTATTTCTATGAGGAGTTGTACATCTCAGGATTATGTTTGGCTATAGTAATAGAAAATCTGGCCCCAGCTTAAACAATTGGGGGATGGATGTCTTGGTGGCTGCTGGCATTGGTTCAGCCTGACAATGACGTCAAGGCTGGCCTCACTGTGATCTCTTAGCCTCTTCCTCAAGATTGCAAGATGGCTGCCTTGGCTCTAGCCATCACATCTGCATTCAAGGTAGAGATAAGGGGAAGGAGTGATATCAACTCCATCTTTTCCATTGCATCTGGAAAGCCAAAGATTCCCTGAAACATCATGTTTAGCCACTGCTACAAGAGACTTCTTTCCACATTTCATTGGCCACAACTGTGTTATACACCACCCCACCCCACCCCACCCCTGCAAGAGAGGACAGGAAAATTAAATACTGGTCTTTTTAGACTCTATCATAGAAGCAGCAAAGAAGAAACACTGGTCAGAAATGGGTGTTAGGTCATCCAGCCTGCAGTGTCTGCCCCAGGAACTTATCCAGGCATATTATGTGGGAGGGAAAGGAGGTAGATATCCTTTCCTTTGCTCACCCGAGATGCTATAGTCAGTCCCCTTTAACTCCATAAATCCTCGAGTTGAGGGTTACGTCTTCTGTCTAAAGGCATGGGGTGTGGGCTAGAAAGTTCTTATTCTCCACTGAGAACGAATTGCTGGCAGCAGGTCTCAGCTCACTTCTGGTTGTTTACTATTTTCTAAGTCACTGTGATTCTGGAAGATACTGGGCCTCAGTGGAGCTCAAAATGGATATTAGCTCTTATGTGGGCTAGAAAGTTCTTATTCTCCACTGAGAACGAATTGCTGGCAGCAGGTCTCAGCTCACTTCTGGTTGTTTACTATTTTCCAAGTCACTGTGATTCTGGAAGATACTGGGCCTCAGTGGAGCTCAAAATGGATATTAGCTCTTGGGTGCCTTTTATTGATTTGGGCACAGGAGGGAAATTATACAGCTGAGGTTGTCACCCTGGACAGTTAAAAATCTAAAGTAAATGAACTGAACAAACCTCCCCCTTAAACAGTGTTCAGAAATCAAAGAGCTGAAAAAATGTAAATGGGCTTCATTAAGAGCTACAGAATTAGCTTTCTGGTGGTGCTTTGATGTGTTTTTCTTGCAAATCTCAAGAACTTTAATTCAGGGTGAGTCTTGAGCATGGTTGAGAACGTCTGCTTTGTGAATGGCTTAGTGGACTATGGGAGCCAATGAGAACAGGATCTTAATATAAGACCATCTTAGGATGCCATCTGCCCCTACAACAGCCCCCCTGACACTTCGCCTCTGCGGTCCCTTTCTCTGCCTTGGGACACAGCGTTTGCTTAGCGTTGTCAAAGTGCTAGCTGGAGCTCATTTTCACTGTGCTCACTTTACACAAAGCAGCTGAGTCTTCAGGAATTTCTGTTGTGTTGGGCTTTTACTTTCAACCTCAGCAAGAATGATTTTGGGTTAGCCTTCGTCTTGCACACTCATTGGTTTTAGTTATCAGGACGAGTGTGAAACAGCCTTCTGGATGTGATACCTGCTCTCAGCAAGACTGAGAATCCAGCCCTGACAGCCTGAGGCTGCACCTGGCTCTGCAGGTCCTTTATTGTATTTGGGCTGAGCAGTGTTTTAAAAACAGAAAATTTTATTTAAGCATCGCATTTCTGGCTCCTTTTGAAAAATGGGAAGATTTGAGGATACTGGACAGGTGTTTGCATGTGGTAGACTGAGCTGGAACAGCAGCTGTCAGTTTGGATCTGGGCAGTGGCAGTCCCCACTTTACCCTATTGCCTTGCACTCTGCCCATGTTCCTGTTCACCAGCCCTGCGTGGCCACCATGGGCATTTGCATAGGTGTTCCCTGTCATTTTTAAAGGCACAACAGGTTTTTGTGAGGTAAGCCACGATTTTTCTCTTCCTGTCTTACCATCCTCTCAAGCCTTGCTCCCCAGTGTAGTATCGGCCTCACCTGCTGATGGATGCAGTATCAGCATCACCTGGGAGCTTGTTGGAAATTCAGAATCTGGGGCTCAGTCACAGAGCTACTGAATCAGAATCTGTATTTTAACAAGATCCCCAGGTAACTCATATATAACTCTTATAATAAAGTGGGAGAATCACTGGTCTAAAGCAGAACTTTTCAAACTTGGCTGATAATAGGAATGACCAGGGCACTTATGACAAATCCACTTCCCCAGCTCTACCCCAAACCAGTCAGATCTCATGGGGCAAGGTCCTGAGACTATACTCTTAACAGAGCCCTGGGTAATTACAATACTCAGATAAGTGAAGAAAACTCTGTTAAAAGACCTGATTCTCCGACTTGGGTGTGCATCCGAATCACCCACATTGCTTCTTCTTAATTAAAAATTTTATTATTATATGAATATCATGTGTGCATTGTAGGAATTTAGGTAAGGAAAAATAAGAACATAAAACACCATAGTCATCCCACCCAGAAACTAACAATCTTAAAACCTTAGCGTATGACCGATTTTTTTCAGTTAAACATGTGTGTGTGTGTGTGTGTGTGTGTGTGTGTTACCAAGATGAGATAGTACTATACATGTTATTCTCAAACCTGCTTTCCTCAGTTAATCTCCATCTTTCTATAAAAATATTTTTTATTTCATTTTTTCCAGTTGACCCAAAAATATTCTTTACAATTAATTGTCCTGTGTAAACTGAGATCCAATCCAGGACCACACAACGGGTCTAGCTATCACATCCCTCATGTCTTGTGATCCAGCACATTCCTCCCCTCCCTCCCCTTTACTTTTTTCTCATATAACACCAGCTTGTTGGAGGACGGCACCATTTACTCTGCAGACAGTCCCTCCCTTCAGACTTCTTATCTGGTCACTTCCTCATGGTATCACTTAGCTTATTGCTCTGTCCTGGAGGAGTTTTGTTTATTTGTTTTATTTAATGCTGATTTCAAGACCCCACTTGAACTCCAATAAGTGAGTCTTCAGAGGGTGGGGCCTGGGGCCTGGGAATCTGCACTGTCTGTACTTCCCCAGGAGAGTCTGAGTTTAAGAACTAAAGCATCCTGGCCCACTCAGCAGAGGAAGACGAGTTGGCCCCTAAATCCACCAAGAACATTGCTTTGTGCATCTGGATTCAGATAGGGTACAATGACATCAAAGCTTGGAGTCTCTCTCTGGTGCTTTGACTAATAGGATTCAAGCTCGGCTGTTTATACATGCTCTGTGATAAGAAAGTCAACTTGGCTGGAAGGAGCCCCTATCCGAGGCTTGCAGCTACGGTTCTTTTTAAGGCCTTAGCTATGCTTGTAATTTCTCCAGCAAAATCCACTCGCTGTTTGAGTTCTGGCTCATGATAGCTGGCGATGTGTGGCTGAGTGGGGATATAAGAAGGCGCAGCACTCCAGAAAATCTTCAGACACTGGGTGTGAAGCCAAAGAACTCAGAAACACTCTCTCCTCATGAAGTCCCTTCCTCCAGCTTTGAACAGATGCACTGAGAGGCTGTGGCTCAGGGGTACGAGGGCCCTGAGCAATATCTGCCCTCCCAATGGGACCAGCGGGCAGTGGTCTCAGTGTCCAGAGGTGAGTGAACTGAAACCCTGCATGTTCCAAAACTGATGTGCACACCACAGAGGTGGAGCCACATATAATTAAATCCAGGGCCCTAGGGCCATAGTTCTTAACCTTATTGGACCCTGTGCCCCATTTCTATAATACATGTATTTTGTCTTTTCTATGAGAACAACCACAAGGACTTTTAATTTGTGTGATTTTTAGATATGACCAGGGATTACCACTCCACAGTAAACCTATCATCAACAGAAACTGCTGGAGGTCTCCCAGTGTGCTTCAGAGCCAGGTGTCCTAGTAATCCCACCCTCATCTCCCCCAAGCCACACCCCAAGATCAGATTGTCTGCATGGATTGTAATGCTAAGGAAAGTTAAGAAAATTCAGTGCAAGATGCTGGTTTGCAGACTTGAGCACGTGTCAGAATCACCTAGGTTGCTTTTTATTTTTATTTTTTAATATTACTACAAAAACATGTGCACTGTAGAAATTTAGAATAGTCAGATAAACAAAACTAAGAACATAAAATCACTCAGAGATTACCAGTGTTAACACCTTAGTGTATGTCCTTATAGATAATTTTCTAGGCAAATATATATGTGCACTTTGTGTATCCATATGTGTGCACACAAGAATAGGCTTTTTCTTTGGAGTTTCTTCTTCGTGGAGGGTTTGATTCATCTCAGTGCAGCTTCTCTCAAGGAGCCCACACTGCTGCCTGCCCCTGCAGGGTCTGGATAACTGTCTGAAAGTCCAGGTTTACTCTCAGTTCTCTAGAGCAGTACACAAAGCATGCTCAATGTTGGCAGCCACGCTATGTAGCTCCTTCCTGATCAACAAGGTCCCCAAATCCAAGGGTGTCTTCATGCCTTTTGCTTATGTGTCCTCTTTGTTCTCTTCCAGTGGGGGCTTCTTTCTCATCTCAAAATTGCAGGGCACCAAAACCAAACAAAGCAATGACAGCTCCTCCCTAGTGAGGGTCTTCATGGCTAAGGCAGCCCACACTGCCCTTCTCGGGCAGGAACAACTTGCAGAGTCAGTAGAGAAGGTGTGCCCAGAGTCCTTCAGCATCCTCAGCCTGGAGGCCACCTCTCTGGTTCCAGGGAGCAGCCACTCCAAACTGTTTCAATATCCAGTTTCCTTCTCTTACATCAACAAAGCCAAGGTACAAACACAACCTAGAAATGCCGTGGGTGACAGCTGATTCATGCACTCTGTGAGCCACTGCAGCTCTGGAGCTCTACGTACTGCCTGTGGGGCTTCTCAGAACACAAATTGTCAGGAGATGTTTCTTGTTGCCCCAGGTCTGACCGGAACTCTGATGGAGATGGTTCCTTGCAGGGGTAGCTGAAGCAAGAGAGGGAAGAGCCTCCAACCAGGGGGAGGTCTGCCCTCCCACCTGCTACTGAGCAAGGGCCAGTAAAATCCTCTGGAGCTGACTCCTTGGGCATCGGGCAGAGCCACAGCTGGCTCTTAGCAGGCCGGCTTCTTGCACTTGGGCTTGTTCTTAGATTTCAGGAGATTTTGTTCCTGATTCAAACCGTACAAGGAACAGTGATGCTGAACATATAGGTTCAAGTCCACTTGGGCCATAGTGGCCTCTGCTGCCTCCAACCTACCTCACCATCTGCTGCCCAGGGGACCCTAGTAAGTGCCTCCTCAGACACTCTTTAGTGCCATTCTGTGACATTCATACAATTTTAACCTGCATACATTTGTTAACAAAATAAGCCCCAAGTATAATAGAAAGGAGAAAATAATTTACAATGGAATGTCAGGGTTAATATGTAAATGCTCAGGTGCAACCACCCTGGAAGACATAATGAAATTGTGCCACCTGAGCGTCCTCACATGGGACCACCACGAACACAGTCACGCCAGCTGCCAATGCAGACTGACACAGGTCTGCTTTGCATTGGTCACAAAAGTGACACTCTGTGGTGCCATCAGTTAATGATTTTCTGGAACTGGAAGGGTTCTCAGCCATGCCAGCTGCCAATGCAGACTGACACAGGTCTGCTTTGCATTGGTCACGAAAGTGACACTCTGTGGTGCCATCAGTTAATGATTTTCTGGAACTGGAAGGGTTCTCAGCCAAACAAAAAATAAGCTCCCCTCTGTTGACACAGGACTGCAATCTGAGGAAGTGCAGAGTGAAAGTATTCAGGGTTTGGATGTAGAAGAATGTAAAACCCAGTTGTGTTGTAGACTCAGGTAATTATAAACACGGTGGTTATTTATTCCCCACCCAAAGAATGTCCATCGAGGTCATTTGAGATGCATGTGGGGCACTTCTGTATGGTGCAGGCACCCTGTGCACCACAGGATGCCTGGCGCTTGGTGCCACCTGCTGTGGTTGGGATAGGGTTTGTCCCTGCCAAAATTCATGTTGATCCACTGGCTGCAAAAAAACAAAAAAAACCTTATGTCGGAATTTGATCCCCAATGTGGCGGCATTGGGAGGTGGGGCCTAGTGGAGGGTGTTTCAGTCATGAATAAATTAATGCCCTCCAGCAGGAGCCAGTGAGTTCTTATTCTGCAGGACTGGATTAGCTACCCGAGAGAATTGTTAGAGAAGCAAGTTCAACTTCCTCAATTTCTCTCTCTGGCTTCCTCTCTCGCCCTATGATCTCTTCCTGCACACGTCTGCTCCCCTTCTGCTTTCCACCGTGCAGCTGCCCAGTCTTAAACTTTCCAGCCACCAGAATCATGAGCCAAATAAACCTCTTTTCTTTATGAACTAGCCAGCCGTGGGTATTCTGTTATAGTAACACAGAATGGACTAAGACACCTCCCCTCTCTAGGTGCCAGTGACACCTCCAATTATTGCAACAACCAAAATAGGCACCTCCACATACTTCCAAAACACACCCCAACAACCTGAATTCCCATCTCGGCCCCACTGTCCAATAGCTTTGTGGCCCCTCAGGCACCTGCAATATGGGTGCATGGAGGAGTTTGAATAGTTGCCCCATCCCAAAGGATACTGACCAAAGTGCCTACTAAATTATAAGTACTGAATAAATGCCAGCTATTATTTATAATTTAGATTACATATTATTTACTATTGTCCTTTAACTTACCATGAGTAAGTCCTTAAACGCAACAAGTTAGCATCTGCATGCCATTTCATGGATTTTAGAGGACTAAATACTAAATTAGATTCTAGAACCTCAGTTATCATTGTCATGGCTCCCCTGACAGAATTCTGAAGCTGTTTCTCGATAAGGATCCACAGCAAGAACATCACGGGAGTATTCGCCTTTCTTAGATGTGTGCACAGGAGTTGCTCGATGGTTCCCGTTGAGGGGCTCCAGACCCTCATCTGGGACAACGTCTTCCTCAGACCAAGTTCTGTGATAAGGATTCACAGCAAGAACATCACGGGAGTATTCGCCTTTCTTAGATGTGTGCACAGGAGTTGCTCGACGGTTCCCGTTGAGGGGCTCCAGACCCTCATCTGGGACAACGTCTTCCTCAGACCAAGTTCTGAGTTGTGATATAAAATGACAAGAAACGCTGAGCGCACGGTCTCAATCAGAGACAGAACCAGCACAGGTGGAAGAGTAACAGTGTGAGAGCTTCTGCAATGACATGCCAAATTATATGGTGCCATCTTTAAATTATGTAAGAAATAGAAAAAGGAAAGCTCGGTGTAGGCTGTAGAAAGCTTCCAGAAGGAGGGAGGCCTGAGCTGGCCCTGAGGGATGGGGGCATCTGGGTCAGGAGAGAGGATGGAGGAGGAAATGTGAACAGCTGGAGGGGGGCCTGGAGCAGGGAGGCTGTGGGGTGATGGGTGTGGGGACCAGGCCTGGAAAATCAGACCTGCCAACAGCCCTTTCTAGGGCCATAGAAAGTTCCCTTCCAGAAAGAAAAATACTATTTAAGCAAAGACAAATTGTCACTGACATCCAGATAGGGTGTCCTCAGGGATATATCCAGGGATATTCCCTGAGACCGTGTCACCCAGAGCTGCTGCTAAACTGATGTCAAGAAGTGCCCATGGAAATACCACCTTTGGGTGGGCAACGCGTGTGGCTCTGTGGTCTGGGAAAGGAAGTGTTCCCATAGGAATATCATTCCTGCCTTCGGGAAGGACTGTGGGAACATGCAGTTACCACTGAGGGACTTGGAGTATATGTGCTTGTTTACGATGATGGATGACTGGCTCAGAATGAGCCGCAGTGATCCTTTTTCTGGAGATGGCATGAGAAGCCAGCCCAGTATTTCTGTCACAATCTGCTGCCACAGTCCAGTGACTCAGCCACAAAGTTCACCTTTACTGGCATGCCACATCTGCCAGGAACCAGGGTGGCTGCTAAGCCGCTGCTCTCTGGCCCAGAGTTTTGTGTGGAGGGGACACAGCATGTATGTGATTGTGGTGGTTTTTCTCCCGAAGTCGAGGGACAGGGCTGAGTCTAGGTTTGCATGCATTCATTCATTTGGCAAACACAAATGCCAGGCTTCGGGCCCCATGGAGTATATGGTCTCCCTCTAGAGGAGGGACACAAACATAAACAAGGAGAATAGGACAGTGTGAGTTGTATTAGGCGATGAGAGCTATAGAAAAAACTAAGCATGGAAAGGGGTGGGTGAGGGTGGCAGCAGTGCAGTGGTGCAGTTTTCAACAGAGTGGTCAAGGAAGGCTCGTCTGAGAAAGCAACATTTGAGCGCATCCTGAAAGGGGTGAGAGCGTGAGCCACATTGGTGACTGGAGGGAGAGCATTTTCCATGGAGGGGGCAGCAGGTGCAAAGATCCTGAGGCAGGTGCAGCTGTTGGTGTGTTGGAGGAACAATAAGGAGGTGGTGTGGGTGGAGTAAAGTGGGAAGGGGGAGAGAAGCACAAGGTGTTTGGAGGAAGCAGGGGGAACAGGTCATATCCAGCCATGCAGGCATTGTAAGGAGCCCAGCTTCTACTCATGAGGAGAGGTGAGCCATCAAGGGTTTTGAGCAGAAGAGTGACATGATCTGACTTGCGTTTTATAGGACTTCTCTGGCTGATGTCTGGAAAAGAGACTGAAGTGCATGAGAACCAGACAAGGCAGCCAGTGAGGAGGCTGTTAATGACTCAGGTGCACTGAGCCAGGGGTCGTGATGCAGGTGATGGGTGGTGCTGAGGCTCCGCGTGTGTCTGGGCAGGTGAGACTTGCTGACCGCTGTATGGGCAGTGCAAGAAAAAGAGAAAATCAGACCCAACTTCTCCAAGGAGGTCCTATTTGCCAGTAGCCACCCCGTGTCCCCCTATTGGTGATATTCAGAAGGTTTGATGGCTGGAAGTTCCCTCCTCTCAAAGGCCTTTTCTTCCAGCCACAAGATCTCCTGGAGACCTATGGGGTGAGGTGTGACAGCTATTCCTTTGGAAGATTGTCTGCCCAGCTCTCCTATGTTGAAGGGTAGAGCAGAGGGTCCTTACAGAGTTAATTCAGCCTGCTCATTGCTCAGAGGTGGTGGAATAGAGATGTATGTCAGGAGCGATAGCAGGCTACGGGTGGTGTTAGTCACCTCAGGGTAGGTATCTGTAGTGATTAAAACTGAAGTCACCTGCAGCCTGAATTCTAGTTAGTTTCTGTGTGACCATGGGAATTTATTTCACCTTTTGAACATCGGTTACCTGTCTGTTCAGCGGGGTGACCCATGCCCCACCCTGCAGGGCCACTGAATGAGTGCTAGAGCTGTCAGCTCTGTGCCCGGCATATGAAGTTCGCGGGTCGGTTGCTGGGATGCAAAGTGAGTTAATGATCTTTATCAGCCACCTATCAGCTAATTCTCTCCTATCACCTCCAAGAGATTTAGAAAATACACCTAAGTTCCTCTTTCCTCTCTATTGCTTGGCTGAACTCCTCTCTAAAACCCTTTTCCTCTGTTTCGGGTCATAATGACCCTATTTTGGATCATGGTGTCACCTTTTGTTCAATGTCCATGAAGGGTTAAGCCCTGCGCTCAGAGCTTTATGTCAACTTTCTCTACTCCTCTCCACCAGCAAGTTAAAAGGTGTGACAGCCACTTACCAGTGAGGTCCCTGAGGTTAATGGCTTTTCTAAAGTCACATGGCAATTGCAGGAGAATCAGATTTAAACCCTGAGGCTGCAAGGGTATGAGGTGGCATCAAAAATGATGATGGCAGGCCAGCCCAGTGGCGCACTGCTATAGTGCGCCGCTTGGGAAGCGCGGAGTCTTCTACCTAACTGCACTGCCTGGCACAGTGCCCTGTCCGTGTTCCAAGCAAAAGACACATTGGTTGCAAGTAGGGAAATGCCCCAGAGAGAGAGCAATTGATGACTGACCCGGAGCAACTCACCCACCTGCTGTGAGATGCTCGTCTTGCCCCAGATGTTCAATGGTCACGCCTGGTCTATTTGCAGGTCCAAGGGAGGCCTCTGCTGTCCTGTAGGGAAAACGTCCCTGTCTTTGGCCAGCCTTAAATAGAATCAACTATTCAATTACACTAGGCCAGTGCTTCTCAAACTTGAGTATGTTTCCAAATCACCAGAGGGCTTGTTGAAGTACCACTTGCTGGGCCCACTACCCAGGCTTCTTGCTCAGCAGATGTATTAATTTCCTAGGGCTGCCATAGAAAATCACCACAAAATTCGTGGCTTAAAACAACCAATATTTTTTCTCTAATTTCTGGAAGCCATAAGTCTGAAATCAAGGTGTTGGCAGGGCCTCACTCCCTTCAAAGGCTCTAGGGGAAGACACTTCCTTCCTCACCTTTTCCAGCTCCTGGTGGCTCCAGGTGTTCCTTTGCTGGTGGCTACATCACTCCAGTCTCTGTCTTCATGAAGCCTTCTCCTCTTCTCTGTCTCAAATCCTCTCTGCATTTCTCTTATAAGGACATTTGTCTTCGGATTTAGGGCCCATCTGAATAATCCAGGATAATCTCATTTTGAGATCCTTCATTACATCTGCAAAGAGCCTTTTTTCAAATAAGGTCACATTCACAGGTCCCAGGAATTAGGACATAGACATGTCTTTTAGGGAGCCACCATTCAATCCACTTGAGTACACCTGGCATGGGGCCTGAGAATTTGCATTTTTGCATTTATAATACATTCACAATTGATGCTGAAGTTGCTCAGAGGTTGGAATATGAGGGCTTGATCTGCTGCTCTGAGAGGGAGAAATAATACAATGCCTTCTTTGAAATAGCACCTTTTCAGTAGAGTTCTTAAAATAGATTTTATCTCATGGGATTGATTTATGGTATCCATTAAGCCAGATGCATAGCTATACCACTAGAATTAATTTTAAAGTTGCTAACCCTTAATTATTTGCAGAGATTGGACAAAAAAATTTTGAAAGCAATTTGGAAATAGTCTTTATATTCAGTCTATAATGGATGCTATTTAAAACAATGGCTTTTTCATATTCTCATATAAATGATGCAGCTAACATTCAAAGCCATAGACTGTTCAAATGCTTTGTATTAGAAGGATACAAGGACCAACAGACTGTAAATTGTGATTTTTTTTTCTTGCCATGACACATTTTAGTAGATGACATGTTTCAGTAGAAAGAACAGTTAATTCTGGATTCAGATCTTGAGTGCACTCCCTTTTTGGCTATGAGAAATTGGGCCTTAGGTTTTTTTGTCCAAACAGTATGGGTGATAATATTTTATCCTAATAATTAGCAGTTTATTATGATGACCAATGAAGAGCACTTTCTAAAACTATCAAGTGTTTTGAAATATGTTACTTCTATAACGATGAGATTGCGAATAAATATAAATGAAGTTAATTCATGGAAGTCTGTGTAGTAAAGATAATTCTTAAGAGAAATTTTAGACCATAGCGTGTTTGTATACTGCAGCCCCTTTGGCTCCTCCCATGTATCAAGTTGCCTTTTCCAAAGACGACCACAATAACTCCCATCCCATGTGGTCTTCCTCAAAGTGACCTTGACACTTTTTTCATTTAGATATTTGTCTCATCCCCTTGTATGTAGTGTGCCAAGTGTACCAAGGGGTCACTTGTGACCAGTGGAATGATGCTGTATGGAAGTGATGCTGTGTGACTTCAGAGGCAATGTGATAAAACACCGTATCCACCTTTTACCTCATTCACTGGAGTGAATGAGTCCTACTCTGCTTCTGAAGCCACCATGTTGTGAGGAAGCCCAAGCTAACCCATGCTAGACTCTTGGCTCCAGGAGAGCAGGGTCTCATCAGTTTGCCCTCACCATTCTATCCCCTAGCACAGTGCCTGACACCCAGTAGGCATTCACACAAACAGCCGGTGTAAGAATGAGCAAACAAAAAGCAACTGTACCCAATTCATTCTAAATTGTTCTCAAATTTAAATAAAGGTAATTGGATATCATATTAACAAATGCTGGGGGAATAAAAACTGTATGATGCAAAACTGTGCCCTATTAATTTCTTAGAGTAGTATGGTGCCTAATGGTTACATCTCTTTTCTCAGTTGGTCCCTTACAATGCCTACCACACCACTGCAAGAAATCAGAAGCATCCTCAGGCCTGGAGAATTCAGACAGGTTTCTTTGGAAAAGATTTAACAGATATCTGAAAAAGCTTAGAGGCAGTTTTGGGACTCCTTGGTGGCCACAAAAGGAATGACTTTTAAAGAAATTGATCCAGGGATGTCTGTGTGGCTGTTCTTTTCTCACTGTAAATGTCCTCACAGTGAACACAGATGCTGGAGATCAAATATTTGGTTTTCTGGTGTTCGGATGCAGGAAGTTTGTCTGCTTTCTTAGGCAGGCTTCTCATTTCTTGAAGAGTAGCCTACGGGTTGGGAGGGGTACTATATGCCCCAACTCCAGGACACAGTCATAGTGTGGGCCCTGAGAGTGGTGCCCCCTGGAGGACAGTTCCCTCCTGAGCTAATGCAATCTGGCAACCTTGGGTTCTATTGATTGTTTTCATGTACAAACCATCCCCTACCTGTGTGTTATCCATCCTTAGATCCTTTTCCACACTGAGGCTCTGATAGAGCCTTGAAAATGCAGCATTAAATACAGACAGGACATGGAATTAAGGATAAATTGGGTCCCATGTATCCATAATCTTTCCATTCAGATCACTTGCTGTCTGTGTTGCTTAGAATGGCCTGTACCTTCATGTGAGATGCACTCAAGCCTACCGAGATTATTTTAAACTTTGGTCCTATAAACCAGTCTACTAGTATAATTGCGGCTACTGTGATGATAGCAGTTGCAGGTGTTTCCTGAACATACCCTTTATGCCATACATTATGCTAAGTTCTTTACACAAATTATCTCATTTAATCCTCACAACAACCCCATGAATTGTGCATACTAGTAATATTCCCATATTATAGATTTAAAACAAAATAGAAGCACAGAGAGGTTTAGAGATTTTACCAAGTATGCATGACTGGTAAGTAGCAGTCCTAGAACTTGAACCCAGTCTGACTCCAGAACTCGAGATCTTGGCAAGGAGCTCTGGGACTCCAATGATCACCAAAGGAGTAACTTTAAAAAAAGGGGGGGAAAAAAAGATTCCTGGGGGGGGGGGAAAGATTCCTGAATGTAGATGTTGCTGTCTTTTATCTCATTGTATACTAGCTTGCAGCATACAGGGGGGGAAAAAAAGATTCCTGAATGTAGATGTTGCTGTCTTTTATCTCATTGTATACTAGCTTGCAGCATACACAGTTGTTAGATCAAATTTGGGGTTTTCTGGTATCCAGAAGTTATTTCAAGCTTTGCTGCAAACTAGCCTATTATTACTATTACTGTTATTATTATTACATTACTACCACGACTGCTCATTCGGCTGAACCGTCCGGCTCCCAGAGTGCCGCCCATTGACCTTACACTTCTCACCACTCTCTCTGCCCATGCACAAGCTCATCCTCACCAATCATCGACAGGGTTAGAGAACAAGATGGAGAGAGTGATTCCCCCTCAAAAGAGCTCCCACTAGTGTGTTGTCCTTGGGCCACAGGGTGGTGGTTATCCAGGCTGCCTTAAATCCACCAGGTTTTATCAGCCAAACCACATTTGTCAGTCCACAGAAACTGCAGACCAATGGCTTTTGCGGAAATTAAAATACACTATGTCTGTAGCCTTCTCATCACCTAACCCAGTAACTCTCCTGAAAGTATGGCCAACTTGGCATGATTTGTGCATGGTGAACCCAGGTAGATTACTGCACCTCGTTTTTCTCACTGATAAAACAGTGATAATATCTACCTTGTAAGCTGGTACCATTTGGACAGCATGACTCAAGTCAAGCACCAGCATCATGCCTGACACATAGGAAGCCAGCAGGAAGTCCACACTTGTGTCTACCATTATCATCATTAATAAACAATTTGGCTATCTTTGAATTTAATTGTATTACCTAACTGATGTAATGAAACTATGTTTTCTTTTCTACCCCTTTTCCTTTAAGCTTAGATATAATAAGTCCCCCTCTCCTTGTTTGTGTATCCAAATCTTTAAATTTAATTTGGACCCTAATTTTTTACTCCCATCAATGACCAGTTACAATCTGCCCTTCAGGAGGACGCCACTTCTTAAAGCACGCCGGAGCTCTCCTTGCAGCCCTGATTTATAACGTAATATTTAGCACCCTCAGCTGCGTCTAAAATCCAGGGGGGGGGGGGG
>NW_007726308.1:827726-844271 GCF_000696425.1 Galeopterus variegatus | reverse complement strand
CGGAGCTCTCCTTGCAGCCCTGATTTATAACGTAATATTTAGCACCCTCAGCTGCGTCTAAAATGGGGGGGGGGGGGGGGGCAAGCTGGTTACCTAGCAACCACATCAATGCAATAGCTGACGGTACCAGTTAGCCCCATCTTGTTATAATGAAATAATATGTCTTATGAGAATGAAAAGCTGAGGTGTCTGTATGAGGTGAGTGCTTTGGAGAAAAACTGCTTCTTCAGAACAGGTTAGCAAAGCAGGAATTGTGTTGGTCACCCCTTGGTTTACAATGACTCGTCATTTACTAGAATGGAGAAGATAGCAGATGTGTTTGGTTTGCACAGAAGTCTATAAACAGAATATAAATTTAGATACCTCTGGGGGAGTGGGCAGTCCCCACTGGGACGGTCATTTCGGGGCCATCTCACAGAAGCCTGCCTGGCCCCAGCGGCGTCTGGCTTGGTGAAGAACGTCAACGCTCAGTACCATTCCCTCCACCAAGATGAAATCCATAAAGTTATTACCTACACATATAATTTGAAAAAAAAAATCTCAATATTATGCCATGTCTTTAATATACAGGGAAAATAAGAGGAAAGTAACATAATAAAATAATATGTATTTTAAAACATAAATGTTCAGGCGTGACTACAGCAGAAGATAGAATGATAGAATCAAATGTTTGCACCTGTTTTTAATGGCTCAGCTTGGATTTAGAAGTAACATGACTCAGAAACCTTTCTGTAGAAGGATCCTAGAGAATACAGAGATACAGATGAACATGAGAAGAAACCTATATATTCAGCGCAGATTAAAATCACACAAGAAATCTTTTGTTTGCATATAGAGTCAGATTCTTGGCTCAGAGGGTGATAAAGAAGTTTTCTACCTACATGAATACTTGTTCCTCTAGAGCTTGATCCTCAGAGCCAAGCACAAAATGGGATAGGTTTCTGTTGAGGAGAATGTCCTTCAAGTTTCAGGACTTTTGACATCCCTGACTCTGCCCACGGAAAGCCAACAAAACCCTCCACTGATTGTAACCACCATAAACCACCTCACATATTTCCCACTTTCTCACTGGGGCCTTCAAACTGGTCTGACCTCCCTGCCTGACCTTATTTCTCATCTCTCCCAACACATTCCTGCCCTCATCTATGCATTGATACATTTATTGATTGTTCTAATAACATTGTCATGACATCCTTGACTCAGTTTCCTCATTGATGAGGGTAAACGACCCCACAGGATTCTGGGAAGATTGAAATAATCCGTGTGAGATGCTTAATTCACAGAGCCTGGCCCACAGGAAGAGTTCTGTCGAGGTCGTTCTTAATACTGCTGTATTGCATGTGTCATTTAGTACTCTCTGTATAGTACCATAAGACACACACACACCCACACACCCCACACATATACACCAAATATTTTAAAGGAGTATATAGTAAAAAATTTCTCCTCTGTGCCAAAACCTTCCTCAGCACCCTTCCCCAGGGAGCCATTCCATATCGTGTGTCTTCCCAGAAATGTGTGCTGGGAAACAAGCACATACATGCTTTGTGCTGGGTGTTTTGCCAGAGACAGGAGCCTTCTCTCCAGCAGCTTCTTCATTCTGTTTTCTTCACTGGCAATATCTCTTGGTCACTGTGTGTCTGGATCTTCCTCATTCCCTTTAATAGTTACGTGGTAGTTCATTTTATGGATGAACCATAATTTTTAAAAGCATTTGTTAGGTTGTTGTTTTTATAATACAGAAATGTCTAAAGCAGAAAACAAAGTAGCCTATAACCTCAGGATCCAGATAACCAAGTTAACATTTTTCTTTTAACAAAATAAAAGTGACAGATGCAGACGGTAAAAATAAAAACAGGGCAGTGACAACACAATATGAAAAGTAAAAATCTCCATCTCCCTTCTGAAGCCCCAATCCCTTGCCCCCAGAACAACCATATCAACAATTCTGTGTGTATTCTTTCAGAAAAAAGAAATGAAAGAAAGGATATGGGTACAGTAGCTGTGTAGGCTGAATGATGCCTACTGCCTTTCCCTCCCCTGCAAAGATGTGCAGGTGTGAACATGTTACCTTGCATTGCAAAAGGGGCTTTAGAGATGTGATTAAGTTGAGGATCTTGATTTAGAAGGATTAGTCTGGTGGGCCCAGTGGAATCACAGGGGTCCTCATAAGAGGAATACAGGTGTCCAGAGAGGAGAGAAGATGCTACCCTGCTGGCTTTGAAGGTGGAGGAATGGACCGTGTGCCACGGCATGCAGGAGGCCTCTGGAAGGGGAAAAGGCAAGGAAACAGGTTCTCCCTCAAGCTGCCAGAAGGAATGCAGCCCTGTGGACTGCATTCAGGCTTCTGACCTCCAGAACCCTAAGAACATAAATGTGTGTCATTCTAAGCCACTGAGTTTGTGGTGCTTTGTTACAGCAGCCACAGGAAACTAACACCCTCACATGCATTCTTCGTCATTTGCACAAGGGCCATCCTCTAGGTGCCCTCAGCTGCTCTTTGCTATCAGTGCCCTGTTACATAGTTTTCCCTGGCATGAGCCTTTCTCTGGAATTAGCTTTACAAGCACCTCAGAGGCAGAGGCTGTGCTGGTATCACATTGCACTCTTCCTGCCTCTCCTCTCGGCAGGAGGAAACACAGCTGCTTAGTTAAAAGCACAAAAGGACTTGGAAGGCGCACAGATGGGAAGTTAGAATGGCAGCTGTAGTGGATTGAATTATGTCCCCCAAAATCTCACTGAAGCTTGAATTGAGTCCCCTAAGTTTTATGTACTAGAAACTTTGCCCCCACTGTGACTGTTAAGAGGGTGGGAAATCCTATTATGGTAATTGAAAGGTGGAGCCTTGAACAGGTGATTGGATTGTAGGACCGTGCAGTAGTGAATAGATTAAAAATGGTCGTCAGGGGCGTGGTCAGAGGGCTTTAAAAGAAGAGAGAAGAGAGTCTGTCTTGCTGTCTCCCTCTCTCTGCTCTGCCATTTTTGCAATGTGATATCCTAACCGTCACTGAAATCACCACCAAAGAAAGCCTTTGCCAAATGTGTTCCCTGGATTTGCAATTCCCAACCTCAGAAACTGTAAACAATAAATTTCATTTTCTTTATAAATCACCCAGTTTCAGGTATTTTGTTATAAGTAACAGAAATGGACTAATACAGCAGCCGACACTTTCAGTGCCCTTGTGCCCCCGGTGCACCTGGCCCTCCCACCCTGCACACCAGTGTCAGCTGACACTTTCAGTGCCCTTGTGCCCCCGGTGCACCTGGCCCTCCCACCCTGCACACCAGTGTCTTCCTACTGTGAGCTCGCAGATTCTCCAGGCTTCCCAGCACTGGGGAAGGGCTTGCCCACACAAGGCAGCCCAGAGCAGGAGAGTTAATGTCTCCATGGGGAGCCTCCAGCCACTGGGGAACAGGGGTCAGTGGATCAATGCCAGGCCCCTGTCTCTGGAAGGGCAATTCTGTGATGCACCCTACACAGCTCCAGCAGGGGTCCTTGCTGTAAATCAGCTCAGTAACACACCTGTGTTAGGTGCTGCAGTTTTCTCTTTCCTCAGTTCCCTCTTCTGCCCTCTCACTCCTGCTTCCTGAATCTACTCCCCACCACCCCCCGCCAAACAGACCACCTGCACCAAAGAGCTGTCTCAGGCTCAGCCCTAGGGGACACCAAGCTAGGCTGGAGCTCTACATCCCTTTTTCTAGCTGAGTCACTCTCCCAAGCCTGAATTTTTCTCATCTATTAATGAAGATAACAGAATCTTCCTCAATAGATTGTTGTAAAGTTTAAAGGAGATAATATATATGAAGTGTCTGGCACATGGTTCCTATCCTACTATTGTTAAAATTATTTTATGGCTATTACATAACATTAATTGCTTTATAAAAAGTAACTTAATGAGTACATACATCAAATGCCTGATAAAAGCTGAACTTTCTAAAATTGGTCTTGGCCTTCTAAGGATTTCTCAGTCCTTCTACCATATTTATTCAGCAGATAATTCTGAGCACCTACTATGTGCCAGGCAGCCCTCTAGGAGCAGGAATACTGCAGAGAACAGAGTGGACAAAAACTCCCATCTTCAATGGTCCTCAGGGGCAAGCGGGTTTGTTCAGCAAATGATATTTGCACCCAGGCAGTATTGAGGCAAAGAAAACACAGTTGTTGCCTCCTGGAGTATAACCTTCCTTCTGCCTGTTTACTTAAAATATACACAGTTGAAAACAGTGTACTAGATTTGTTTATTTCATATATGTTCATTAGGCTTCTACTATATGCTAGGCACTGTATTCGGGACTCTCCTTATATAAAGATAAATAACATTGACCCCTGAACTTAAGGAAATATTCAGGCTGCTAAACTAGGTTGATGAAAAATCTCAGCCCACTTTTTCTAGCTAGCTTACTGTGACTCTAACTTGGGGGGAAATAAATTCTTTCTAATCACTGGTTCTAATACAAATAAAATGTAGTGATTCATTAATCTCCTCAGCCTATAATTGCAAATTGGGTTTTCTCTAGAATATACCTAAAGGAGGTAGGTGCCCATTAAACAGTTCAGGGGAGTTTTATTTAAGCTGCAAATAAAATTAGTTTACTCATTTTTAATTTAATTCCCAGAAGGCTTTTGGAAGCTTTCCCTTCTCATTTGACCTAAAACCATTTTAAAAAATTATTGTTCTCCTAAATTGAAGCCCTTTCCAGCATTGTGCATTAGAAGTCTTAAAACTCATCTGTTTTCTTTTTTGTAATTGACTTACAAACTGCATAATTGACTCACAAATGCCTAATTGACTATGCATGGCATTTTAAAAGGGCAAAGTTTCCATTTGCTTCTTGATTTCTTTGGGTTTTTTTGTTTTTCTAAGCCCTCTTCCACCAATATTCCTAATGATTCCCTGGATCTTCTCCCATCAGTATCATTACCTTGCTGGCATCTTAATGGAGGGGACACTTCTCTTCCCAGCAGTAATGCCACCAGAAGATTTGACCAAGTTGGGGACAATTTTCAGAGTCCTCACTTGAAATTATCACCTGGCCTCATTCTCTTTATATAATGGACACTTATTTTATGACCCATGTGACTATCTCTCTGATCATCGTTAAAACAGTGAGTCATAAATAGCAAGGAATTCTACATATTCCACTGGCAAAACTGAACACTGCACACACATATGCATATCCACACAAACCATGTACTTAAGTAACTTCAATAGAAGTGCAGAGAGCATAGCAGTTGTCATTAGAAAAAGGACTTTCTAAAGATAATCTTTAATTAAAACCAGCCAGCCTAGCAGCAGATGGGGGCTATTCGTGTTGCCTTATGTGGATGTGAACCGGTAAATCCTCGCCCAGTGTGAGAAGGGGCCATGCACCAGGAAGCATGGAGGAGGGCCGAGGAAGGGAGCAAGGACGTGCTGAGTCAAGGTCATGAGCACAAGGCTTCCTCACTCAACCCAGGCGCTTCTGTGCAGGAAAAATAAATGGTTGAGGCATGCTTTCCAGTGACGTGGGTGAGTGGTTGAAGGGGGTGTCTTATTGTTGGTTTCCCCAGAAGCCTACACAGACACACCAAGGATTTGAGTAGAATTTGGTCTATTTAGGGGGTGCAGGAAACACCAGTAGGAAAATGAAGAAATAAGATGGGGAAGGTGCTGT
The DNA here is from genome assembly GCF_000696425.1 of Galeopterus variegatus. NCBI lineage: Eukaryota > Metazoa > Chordata > Mammalia > Dermoptera > Cynocephalidae > Galeopterus > Galeopterus variegatus. Next base: position 838,616 of record NW_007726308.1, on the reverse strand, counting down.
GGATTGAATGTCCCCCAAAAGCTCACTGACACTTAATCCCCACTGTGACAGCATTGAGAGGGTGGGAAATCCTATTGTGAAAGGTGGAGCTTTTAAGAGATGATTAGATTGTGAGGATCGTGTCCTCATGACTGGGTTCATCCATTGATAGTTTAATGGTGGTCACGGGCATGGTTATGATGGCTTTATAAGGAAAGGGAGCGAAAAGGTTCGTCTCTCTTACTCAGCCCATTCTCACCATGTGACACCCTGCATTGCAGTAAAGTCACCATCCACCAACAAGGCCTCACCAGATGTGTTCCCTGGATTGTGGGCTTCCCGGCATCCAAAATTGTAAGAAATAAATTCTATTTCTTTATAAATTACCCAGTTTCAGGTATTTCTGTTTTAAGCAACAAAAATGGACTAATACAGAAGAGAAGGTAGTCAATAAATTATCCAGCCAGCTGCTTCCATGGGAGAATGGAGCACAGTTCCACCGGGAAACACCAGAAAATGGGAGGGCAGGGTGGGGGAGGGAGGCTTCAGAGAAAGCTGTGGAAGCTGGAGTATGTACACACCACGTCCGTCAGCGACTGGTTGAAGGCTACTGCTAGGAGTGTTTATTCCCCAGTGCTCCTGGGTCACCATGTGCTTAGCAGAGCTGCTTGCTCTGCCTTTCAAGAAAGCCCTCAGACGAGGAGATAAAGGGACTATAGTCCAAAGTCTGCAGGCAGGCAAGGAAGTGACAACACCTACAGCTATGGATGGGGCACCCAGAGAACCTGCTACAGGAGGTATTAGAGTTTGGCCTGGGACATGTAGAACTCAAGCTACCTGAGAGGCACCTAGGGGATGTGACTCAGACCTCAGTCAACTCTGACTTGAGTCTCACTATTGGTCTTGATCCATTTACTGCTCTACCCATTGTGTGTACTTCATAATGACTGAATTACCACCACACCAATCCCCTAGCCCATTTCTCTTTTGCAGATGACATCCCTCACACAGTGAAACTCCCTCCTGGATTATATAGAACAGGACTGATGAGTCACTCATTTGTTTCCCAGAAGCAGGATCTTGAGTTGTACAATCATGCCCTTTCTCAACAAGACAGAAGGGATTTGATTCTTGGCATATCAAGTCCAGGTGGTTAACTGGCTTCTTCTAAATTCTGACTTGTGTCTGGTTGCTTATACATGTTAAAACAGAATTTCCGAATTACAAGATGACAACTGTTTCTGGAAGATATTTAAAGCCTTCATAAGCAGGTTAGTGGGTCTTCTTTTCTGTCTGAACCAACTGTTATTAAAATGCATTTGACATTGTGCATGTGGATGTGTTGGTGAAGGGATCCCTGGGAGTTCCAAGTCCAAATCCTGTTAACAGGTAATAAGATTATGAGCACAACCCATGTAGAACACATGGTTTTATCTGTGCATGTGGATGTGTTGGTGAAGGGATCCCTGGGAGTTCCAAGCCCAAATCCTGTTAACAGGTAATAAGATTATGAGCACAACCCATGTAGAACACATGGTTTTATCAGCTGGAGTGAAGCACCGAGATGCCAAGTTGTTAATGGAATTCAGCATCTGTGTCTTTTGTGGGTTTCTAAATAGACAAAGTTCACTGCTGTCCAAACTACCTACAAAATCAAAGCTATATCCAAGTGTGGAGTGGCTGTTTATTTACTGCTCCTTCTCTGGGGAAAAAAAAAATTCTTTTCTGCTTTCTAACCCTTTTTATCTCTTATATAACAATTCTCTTCCATCTTTTGAAAATGTTAGAAAATGAACCAAATATGAAAACTCATGTTGCATTTTGAAGTGGCTGACCACAATGTATAGACCAAGATAATGCTAGACTCTAATTTCAGTGTTTTTCAGCACAAAGGTTACATGGCCTTTGAGAAGAGAAAAAATAATATGTCAAATGCAATACAAACCTCCATATTTTGTATTAGGGTATTTTGCAAGCCCTAGACATACAATGCAATCATTGAATATTCTCTCTTCCTTTATTTCTTGTTGGATCCCTTTAAATATGCCCCCTGTACATGTATTACTTTAAGAAATTTTTTGCTTATTCTCCATCGAACTTTTTTGAAAAGTACTACAAAGAAGGTTCGATTTAAACACATTCAGGCAACTGATTTAAACACACTCAGGCAATTAGCTACCAAAATTTTGACTTGTTTTCTTGTGGAATTTAGTCATAGTATTGAGTACCCAGCAACTACTGTCTAATTTAGTCATTCAAATCACCATGATGATAAGTTACAGGTATTGAAACACCAGGACTGGGGCAGCCACTTATGACCCAATCAATCTTTTCATCTGTTGATGCTTCCAGTCTTCGCCCAAATACACAGTATTGAAATTCAAAAGACAACTCATGCCCATGCATCCTTTTTCTCTCCCACATCCAATTAGTCCGTCACTTGATCCATGCTGATCCGTTCATAGCAGTATGGCTCACACTACTGCCCTCCGCTAGCATCCTGCAGACCGACTGGGCTAGTCCTACTGCTCAGAGGGGCCCAGCTCATTCCCATCTCAGGGGCTTCGCACCAGGTGCTCCTTTAACCTGAAACAATCACTCTCTAAGCTCTGCATAGCTGAGACCTCTTTGTTATTCAGGTCTCAACTTCAGATGTTACTTCCTTAGAGAGGTCTTTTCTGGTTAACCCACCTACATTAGTATCCCACTCAGCCGTGCTTTGTCAGACCTCCGACTTTTATTCCCTCTGTAGCATTTATCACCATCTGAAAGCATCCAGTTTGTGTAACTGTTGCCTGGTTTATCGTCAGCCTCCCATTGCTGGTCTGAGAGCTCTGTGAGAGCAGGGGCCTTGTTTCTCTAGTTCTCAGCAAGATCATTAGTGCCCAACACGGAGCTTAGCCATTAGCAAGTGCTCTACAAATATTCCAATGAGCGAATCCACTTGTCAACAAAATATTGTGGACATATTGCCACTCATTCGGCATGTTGCTACTTCTAAACCTGGTCTCAAACAGCCTGTGATACTGTAAGGACCTTTTTTCATGCCTTTTTATGTCGTCTAATATCTTTTATCCCCTTTTCTCTTCTTAGTACGTCCTAGTACTGTGTTCCACACATAGTGAGTGCTCAAACGTACAGGTTAGTGAATGGTGAGATAATATAAGGAAATCAAATAGAAGGGTATGAAACTGACATGTATGGAGCATCCTGACATGTATGTGTGTACTGGCATCTGCTTTCTCATTTAATCCCCATAACAAGTCTACAAAGTAGATAGTGGCATCCCCACCCTATAGATAAAAAATATGAGCCTGCAATTGCATGATCGCACAGCACACAAGGAATAAACCTGAGACCCAAACCCATGTTCTTCGTAGGGAGCCAACATACTGCTCCCAAGGCTAAAAATAGGACCTCTGGATGTTTGTAGAGGAGGCAGAGGAAGGCAAACAGAGCCAGAGGTCCATGACTCCATTGCTGGAACTCCATCCCAACAATGAGTATTTAAGAATGAGCTAAATGCATGTATGCATGGGGAACAATGCAGTCTGTTTTCATGTTGTAAGGGTGTCCACAAACAAAGTAGTTGAAAGTAAGACATATACATATATCACCACTGTAGTGACATTGAGGGAGCCACCTTGGAATGGGAGGCAGGTCCCATCTATATTTGTGGTCCCCCAAAGAAGGAAGACCCCAGGGTAAAGGGGAGAGACTCATCAACTCATTGCAGGGAGCCATCAGGACTGGAATGCATGTACTACTCAAAATGCTCCTCGTCCATGGTTTTTAACCACTGTGAAGTCATGAGCCTCCTCGAGACCCAATGAAAACAGAACAATTCCATGTGCACATGAGCCCTGCATTTATAATTTCAGGGATTCATGAACCCAGGGCAAGAACTGCAGGTTTAGAAAACTCTCAGAACTCTAAACAGTGGAAGTTTTTAAATAAAAGGAGTTATAGCTTATGTTATTTCCCTTTTTAAGAAACGTAAGTGTGTCCTATAACCAATAGACATATTTGGAGAGGAAAATCACTTATAAACCTGCCGTCATAACATAGCTACTGTTTTTCTTTGCCTAGTATATTGACATTTTATTCTACGTGCATATACAATACTACATTTGGCTGTTTTTACTTACTACATCATAGCATCAAACAGTTGTGATGCCATTTCACAATCTGTATTTAATTGGAAGTGTTTTAGCATAATATTATTGTAATACTCAAGCACAAAGGCACGGCAATGCAGTGAAGATTGGTCTCCGTTTTGTTGAAAATTATTTTAGAACCCATTAAATTTTGTAATGCACATTCCCTTCCATCTACAGGTCCTCCATAAAATGGCTTCAAATCTCACAATCAATGATATTTTAAAGCAGCACATTAGAGTATTTAGCTTTAATGTGATCAGTGCCTTAGGCTGTAATAAAAACAGAATTTCCCCCTAATTATTACCAGCCACTCCTCCTCCATACTCTATCATGATAAGACTGAGCGACTTTCATTTCTCACAAGGCAACTAATCATCTCTTTGCCGAGCATACTTTATAAGTGGAATAGAATAAATTTCATTATGCAACGTGGTAATGTTCCCCAACTAGAGATCAGGGTGTAATGATCTTGGGGAAAGTCATGGGAAAGACCATTAAAACATGAAACTTAGAGAGAAATACTAACTTCATCACACAGCCCATAAAGAGCTGTGCCAGCCCCACCCCACCTCACACCAGCCCTCCCTCCAATACTAACCTCATCACACAGCCCATAAAGAGCTGTGCCAGCCCCACCCCACCTCACACCAGCCCTCCCTCCCCTTGCCAGCCTCATCTACCTGCTGCCCTCTTTTTGTCCTTTGAAAACTTCTGAACAGTAGACAATTCCTAGTGCTTTCATCTCCCTGACAAATACCCACTCACCAACCTGCTGTGGTTTCATGAAGGTACTCTCTGGAAAGGTACCACGGATGTTCTCATTACTAAATTCAATTGCTGCTTTTCTCATTTGTTCTGACCTCTCCATACGATTCAGTGCTCTCAAACATATCTTCTTGAGCATCTTTCTTTTTGTTGTTGTTTAGAACACAGGTTTATTGAAATATAACACATATAATTCACCCTTTAAAGTGTACAATTCAATATTTAAGTATAGTCACAAGATTGTGCAACCATCACCACAATCTAATTTTATTTTATATTTTTAGAAGAAACAAATATATATGTGTATATTTAAATTTTATTTTGCTGTGGTAAGAACACTTACATGACATCTGCCCTCTTAAATTTTAAGTATACAGTACAGTATTGTCAACGATAGGTGCAATGTTGTACAGCAGATCTCTAGGAGTTTATCTGGCTTACCTGAAACTTTATGTTTGTTGATTAGTGACTCCTCATCCCCTCCCCTCCTGCCCCCAACCCCTGGCAACCACCATTCCACTCTTGATTCTATGTATCTAACTATTTTAGATACTTCGTATAAGTGGAGCCATATAGTATTTGTCTTTCTGTGACTGGCTTATTTCACTTAGCATAATGTCCCCGAGGTTCATCCATGTTTTCACATATTGTAGAATTTCCTTCATATTTAAAGACTGAGTAGTATTCCATTATGTGTGTGTGTGTGTGTATAATATGTATAATAACACATACACACACACATACTGTATACAATTGTATATATTCCATTATAAATATACCACATTTTCTTTATCCATTCATCTCTCAATGGACATTTAGGTTGTTTCCACATCTTGCCTATTGTAAATAGCGCTGCAGTGAACATGGTAGCAGTCCCATAATATCTTCATAGTATGTCTTTGAGATCCTAATTTCAATTCTTGTGGATACATACCTAGAAGTGGGATTGCTAGTTCATGTGGTAGAAGAGTTGGTTTTTTTAAAAGATAAATTAAATTAATGAATCATTGGCTAGACTAAGAAAACGAGAAGATTCAAATAAATAAAATTAGAAAGGAAAAGGGGAGGCTTTATGGCTGAGACCATAGAAATAAAAAGGATCATAAGAGACTGCTATGAACAAATTATATGCCAACAAACTGGATAACCTAGAGGAAGTGGATAAATTCCTAGAAACGTAAAACCTTCCAAGACTAAAACATGAAGAAATAGGATATCTAAACAGACCTATAATTAGTAGGAAAATTGAATCAGTAATAAAAAATCTCCCAACAAAGAAAAGCCCAAGACCAAATGTTTGGTCTACCAAACATCAAAAGAAGAATTAATGCCAATTATTTTCAAACTCTTCCAAAAAAATTGAAGAGGAGGGAACACTCCCAAACTCATTTTACAAAGCCAGCATTATCCTGATACTAAAGCCAGACAAAAACACAAGAAAAGCAAACTACAGGCCAATATCCCTCGTGAATATAGAGGTAAAAATTCTCAACAAAATACTACCAAACTGAATCCAACAGCACATTAAAAAGATCATAAACCATGATCAAGTGGGATTTATCCCTGGGATGCAGGGATGGTACAACACACGAAAATCAATTAATGTGATACTAGTGTATAAACGGAATAAAAAATAAAAATTGCATGATGGATGCAGAAAAAGAATTTGACAAAAATCCAATACCCTTTCATGATAAAAACTTCCAACAGACTAGGAATGGAAAGAAAGTTTCTCAACACAATAAAGGCCATATATGAAAAGCCCACAGCTAACATCATACTCAACAGTGAAAAACTGAAAGCTTTTCCCTCTAAGAGAAGGAACAAGGCAAGGGTGCCCACTCTCACCACTTCTATTCAACATGGTACTGGAAGTCTTAGCTGGAGCAATTAGGCAAGAAAAAGGAGCAAAATGTATCCAAATCAGAAAAGAAGTAAAATGTCCCTGTTTGCAGACAAAATGATCTTGTATACAGAATGCAGTAAAGACTTCGTTTAAAAAAACTGTTAAAAACAATAAATAAATTCAGTAAAGTTACAGAATACAAAATCAACATAAAAAAATCAGTTGTGTTTCTATACACTAATACCAAATTGCCTGCAAAGGAAATTAGGAAAATAATCCCACTTACGAAAGTATCAAAAAGAATGAAATACTTGGGAATAAACTTAATTAAAGTAAGAGACTTGGATACTGAAAACTACAAAACGTTGATGAAAGAAATTAAAGAAGACACAAACAAATAGGAAGACATCTCATGCAGATGGATTGGAAGACTTAATATTGGTAAAATGTCTGTAGTACCCAAAGTTATCTGCAGATTTAGCACCACCAAAATCCTATCAAAATCCCAATGGCATTTTTTTATAGAATTAGAAAACACAATCAAGCATCTTTCTTATTTTGGCTTTCGTGACCCTGTTTTCACCAGCTTCACCTGTGATGATACCTCAGTTTCCCTTGCTGGGTCTCATTCCTCCTTGTGCCCCTCATGTGTAAGTATCCCCCAGTATTCAGCTAGTAACACTTTCTTTTCTCCATAGTGGGTATGTCCAGGCCCACAGGTTGGGCTATGCCACCCATACTGATGCCTCCCAAAATACCACTTCGAGCTCTTACCTCCCTCCTCAGCCTCCATATTTAAATTTCCAACTTCCTCTGAGCATCTCCAAGCAGAAGTCCTTCAGGCACTGTTTGTTAATAGCTTGAAAAGGGATGCACAGTAGAAAAGTGAATAAAAGCACAGTTGCTGGAGCCAAACTGCTTGGGTTTGAATCCTGGCTCTGCTACTAACTAGCTGTGTGTCCTTAGGCCACCTAGTAAACCTCTCTGTGCCTAACGTTTCCTGAGCAGTAAAGTGGAAATAAAAATAATACTTGCCTTATAAGGGATTCTTGTGATGATTATATTAAATAATATGTGCAAAATATTTAAACAGTGCCCGGCACATGTTAAGTACTCTTTAACTATTAGCCACAATAAAAAGTAGTAATTTCTAAAATCAGTGCTATTATTGGTAACATTTCCTGAGTTTTGTCTAAGTGCTTTACATGTATTATTTTATTTATCCTCAAATGATCTATGAGATAGCTGCTATTATTGTTCCCACTTTACAGATGAGGAAACAAGAGGCACAGAGAGGTTGATAAATTAGCCCAAAGACACACAGCTTCCCCAAGGCCACATAGTTAAGTGCTGGACCATGATTTAAACTGGGCCAGTCTGACTTCAGACCCATACTTCTGATTGCTGCACTACAGTACCTTCCCTACTTGAGTGCAATATTGAACCAATTAATTTCCTTCCCCCTGAGACTGCTTCTCTCTCCTGTCTTCTCTCCCCTCCCAGAGACCACTGTTAGAGCCCCTTTCTCTTTCACCCGTCAATTAGCGTGTGCTGCACCTGGAGTATATCCTCCACCTCTGGCCTCTTCTATACTCACTGCCACAGACCAGCGAACCCTCTTCTGTAGCTTACCCCGCTGGGATGCCACCTCACTGTGCTTTTTCTCCTCTCGCCTCTGCAATCCAGCCTGCTCACTGACACCACAGCCACCATTTGGAAAAAAAAAAATAGAGAATTTTCAGCATTATAACATTAAGGCAGAGAGGTTACAGCAAACAAACACTTGAGCAGGCAAGACAAATAACGTTCTAAATATTTTTTCAGCAGCCAGAGAAATTCCAAAGCTACAGCCAATGATTTAAACCAGAGACTTCTCTCATGAAGCAGACAGGCTATAGAGATATAACTTGGGGCTTAGCAGACATATTCCACGAGAAAGCAGTCAGGATTCTCTATTCCTCTCTGCCTTAACGGGGCAGACTAGGATGTCACGAAAATAAAACTTCGATTTTAGAGCAAAATAACTCTAGTCAACTGGAGAGAGAGAGAAATAATAACTGTTTTCTCTCCCTACTTTAGAATTCTCCCCAACCCCTCAACTTGGAAAACTCCTACACATCCTTCAAAGCCCAGGGAAAATGTATTTTCTCTGTTCATGCCTCTTGTCAACTCTGCTAGATCATAAAGTAGAACATGATGGTTTAAAAAAAGGGGGGGGGTAGGCTCTTCAACAAATATCCAGTGTTCAAATACTGGCTTTTGAACCAGTTCAAATACTGGTATTACTATTTATTAGCACCTTGCCTTCAGCAAGTCACCTCACCATTCTGTACCACACTTTCCTCATTTGAAAAATGCAGGGTGGTTTCTACCTTTTTCTTCATATGATTGTTGGGATGATTAAAAGAAACAGAACTGTGGTTATTAGAGGGGAAAGAGAGGAAGAGATGGGGATTAATGAGAAATTAGTTAAGGGTCACAAGTGTTGATTATGTCTTATAAGCATGAGTATACTAATTATCCTGATTTGATCACCACATACTATACACATGTATTGATATTCAATTCTGTACCCCACAAATACATGTAACCAATTATGTTTCAATAAAAAAAAAAACTTAAAAAAAATTGTATGAAAAACATTCAGCTCAGTATCTGGCACTAGTAAGTACCCAGTCACTGTTACCTGCTGAAATTTATAGCCATAAAATAAATACAGGCATCCTGGAAAATTATAATGCCATTGGCAAGCATTGGATTTTTTTCCCCCAAATCAAAAGATGGTATAGTAGTCTTAAAGTAGTTTCCACTCCTCTTAAAGGCAAAAGAAAATGACAGACATTGTTACGGTCTGGTAAGTCAGAAGGTTGTTCCTGAAAGGACAATATAGGGAGGGTATGGGGCAGAATTCTAGTTATGAGTTAGGGTTTGATCCAATGTCATGGGCATTTGGTTGGATCTGTACAAACCAAGATTCTGTCCAAGAACATCTTTGAAGATGAGGTGATTTTATAACTTGGCCTATGATCTCTGCCTGCTGGGAATTAGATTTTTTAAAAAAATAAATAAATAAAAGGAAGAGAGAGAGAGAGAGAGAATCAGGTGATGCGTGCTAGGACATTGTCATGACTCTTTTAAGTGTGACTTACCAGGTGACTGCAGGAGCAATGAAAAGAAAACGTCAGAGTTCAAACTGGAGTGATAAAGGGCTTCCCTTTTTTTCTTGTCTCTCCGTGAAGGTTATCTTCCTTCTTTTGAGGAGTTGCAGGCCTGTTTGGTAAATGAGGTGTCATATGGAGAATTTTCAGCAGATGCCTCTATTCTGAGGGAGAACAGCAAAAGTTCTCGAAATTCATGAAGCACCTGCAGGTGCCAGCCAACTTCTAACTGCCTTCGTGACACCTCATCTGTTTTCTAAAACAACTAAGCATCACGCTTTGCCCTTAGCAAAGTGAGGGGGACGGGTGGAAGTAACTGTGGGCTTCACTAACAGCTGTGCTTTCGTGATGTGGCTGCTTCTCTTCCATGACACCTGTGACCAGCTTCATCCCCATCCCACCACCCANGTTTGGTAAATGAGGTGTCATATGGAGAATTTTCAGCAGATGCCTCTATTCTGAGGGAGAAACAGCAAAAGTTCTCGAAATTCATGAAGCACCTGCAGGTGCCAGCCAACTTTTAACTGCCTTCGTGACACCTCATCTGTTTTCTAAAACAACTAAGCATCACGCTTTGCCCTTAGCAAAGTGAGGGGGACTGGTGGAAGTAACTGTGGGCTTCACTAACAGCTGTGCTTTCATGATGTGGCTGCTTCTCTTCCATGACACCTGTGACCAGCTTCATCCCCATCCCACCACCCACTTCTGTGACCAGACTTTCCAATCTCCACATAGGTTTATTGAGATGACAATTTTAAAATTTTTTTTATTGATTCCATCTTTGGAAGATGTCACCTCCATCCATGCAGGGTGTGGTACATAACTGGTACTCACAAGTGTAATTGATCACACATACAAGACAACATCACTGCTTTATTGGGGATCTAATGATTGACCATGAATACAAGTGGTGGAAAAAATGTCTGTCTGGTGTGGATTATCTTATTTAACCACTCCCCCGACACACACACACACACACACA
>NW_007726308.1:807648-827594 GCF_000696425.1 Galeopterus variegatus | reverse complement strand
ATATTATATAAGGCAGTTTCGCTAAGTTGCCCCCAGTCATTCCCATAGGTGTACTGATATAGTGAGAAATAGATAATTCTAAAAGGCATTTTTCTGTGGTTATTTTTTCCTAGCAGGTTAGGAAGTCACCTAAAATTATTGAATGCCTTACTTCCAAATCAAATAAACTGTTGCACAGATAGCTCCACATGATAACAGTAATTTCTTTTCTCTGAATAATCTAATATTTTTTAAAGGTGGGGGTTTTTTAGTTCTGGATAGTATATACATGGATTCTAGCCTGAGATAATTGATTGACTCACATTTCATCATGGGAGGTAGATTAACTAGACGTCAGTTTTTAAAAACGATATTTAAATAAAGGGCAATGAATTTCTTACTACAGATAGACAGAATAATAAGTGTATAGTAGAAGAAAAACACTCATGCTCATGACATTGGAGCTAGGTGCTGTAGATACTACAAATGGAAATGAAGCTTGATCCCTACCCTTAAGGAACTAAATTAAGCTGTCACAGTCTCTACCAAGTAATTGTGCAGGTGGTTAAAAACATCAAGAAGGTAGTCAGCAGGTGAGGGTATCGTGTAAGGTCAGTGATTGTATAATTTGGAGCAGAAGGTCTGGCTGGACACAGGTTTGGAAGATTAGAAGTGATAGAAGTCTCAAGCCGCATTCAGGCCCAGAGAAATGCTAGTGAGAGGAAAACTAATTCAGCACCCTGAAAAGTTCCCTGGGAAGTTATTGTTTCAAAAGAACTGTGAATAGAGCCCCAGGAATACTTCGGTAGTTTTGCTCACTCCCGATGTAGTTCACATGATAATATGTGCATATGATGTAACATATATTAGGTGCTGATTAAATTACCAATATTACTTATCATCAGTGTTTCAGGGATGGCCGTATCTTCAACCTTAACAGGAGATTCCACCAGGTCCCCATGGCTTTTAATAGCTTTAGAGCCTTGCCTTGGACTCCTCAACATATTTGTGGCCTAATACTTACATTTTTTTCATGATGAAAATATAAAGTTAGCCTTGGGTAAAGTTTAGGAGAAAGCGAAAGTTGTATAACGGTACAAGAGTTAAGAAATAGTCAAACAAAAGTAGACAATGTCACATTGTCAATTGTCAATTCCCCAAATGAAATTAATAACAGGATGTGCCAAAACAATTGGAGAATGACAAAAAGGAAAGTGGGAAAGTTTTTTTTAAAGTGATTGGACCTTTTTTTTTGGAATTAAACATTTTTGCACACTTCCTGCTTCTTAGGAAGCAGAAGGGAAGTGAATTCTTCTTTTAGAAAATTGAGATAGCTAGGAAATGGAGCCCACCACTGCCTGCCACCTGCTTTCTTCTGGCCTGCAGAGCACAGTGTTACCTATGAGCGGGAGTTTTTATGGATGTCCCCAGACCAATCTGCTCATTGTAACTTTATAGTTTACATCATGATTAAGAAAATAAGACATATTTGGTAGTTATCTGCAGGTAGGTGATAGTAAACACTGTGGGAAGTGGATGGGATTGATAAGGAATAATGTGGAAAGAAATGAGAATAGAGATGCATATAGAATCTAGGAGGATTGTGGGGTGGGGGGAGAAAGAGGAACTAGTTAAGAACACTTTCAAAGAAGAAAAACCTCAGGAGAATCCACAGTCAGTGAGGCCAAGGGAAAAACAAATACCAAGAAGAGGGTTGATTGCTTAGGCTACACTGAGCTGCAAGTAAATGAATCCAACCAGCAGTAGATTAAGCAATAAATACATTTAATCAAGTTATATAAAGTGTCTGGAGGTAGGCAGTGAAGGGTGGTCCAGAAGCTCATCATGTCATCGTGAATGTAAGCTCCCTGCTTCTTTCCTACTTGGTCATCCCCATTATGTTGGCTTCTTGTCCTTGTCTCTTTCCTAATCCTTGCAAGACAGCTGTTGCAACTCCAGACACATCAAGATCACGTTGAAAGGCAGCGAAGTGAGGACAGGCAATGGAGAGGAGATTCAAGGTCCTTCCTTCTATCAGGAAAGAAAACCTTTTCCAAAAACTCCTGTAGAGTTCTTATGACTTTTAGTTTTTCAGGACCAGTTACACAGCCACCCCTACCTGTGAAGGAAAGTGTCTGGCTTTTCTAGGCTCTGCGGTTAGTGTGCAGTAAGGAAGAAAGCAGATGGGGACAGGCTTTGTGGGGTCAGCCAGCAAGTTCTGACACAGTGGAATTAACAACACTGTTTTTCCAGGCATTAAAATGATGTTTCCATGGTTAGTTCTTTTTAATAAGCTAATAAAATAGTCAAGATTGCCCAGAGCATCTTCTCATGAAAGCAGGAAACAAAGTTTTGGTGATCCTTAACCATGATATTTCAGCTGTTAAAACTGATGGCATTTTTTATTTTTTAAAAATTGTCACCATATGAACAAGCATTTAGCTCATGTTTTTCTGACACAAAAGTTAGGTTATGACTCATTTATAGTAGGAGTCTTAGTTTTTAAGAATCAGTCATTGAGAGCAGTTGGTAGATTTTGTGGATTTATAGTATAATTACTTAGCTAGGAACTTATACATAGTTTGAAGGCCATTTTCCCCTTCAGTTAGATATTCTAGAACCTCCAGATTTTTCCATAACACAATTTTCCATAAGTTGTACTGTATAAAAATAGTTTATTTTGAAGATGTCATATCACTGAGCTAAAAATTATTATTAATGCTCATCTTAGAAATATAAAGTCATTCTCTTTAATAGGGAGACTTAAGAGCCAGGGCTGTTTCACAGGGTGTTTAGGAGACACTCAGTGAGTCTTAATTGTGATGAACTAAAGCCTCCATGATTCTAAATTGGGCAGTGGTCTCAGAAAGAGTGATGGCTGGGAAGGTCTTTGAGGTGATGAATCAGTGTGTTTCTTGTAGTATTAATGATTATAATTTGAAATAGAATAGACTTTAATTTCTTGCATGAATTAATTAATACTCATGATAAATACTTTTAAAGCTCTTTTTGGTGTCTGATCAAAAATTGCACATCTATTGATTGCTTTTAAAATGAAGAAGCTGGAAATGGTTGAGTCACTGTGTTGCTGAAGTGATCTGCGAATTACAGAATGTTTGACTTCTCCCCTGACCTCTGTGATCAGACAGCCATTTGCTGACCTGACATCTCACTTGCATGTTTAACAGAGATCACAAATGCATTGCCACCTCAGTATAAATGGAACCACCCAAAACCCAATCCAAAAAATTACCTAGTTTTTCTCTTCTGTGTCATCTCATTTTAACTGCTCACACAGCACTTATTGCTATCTGATACTTACTATTTGTTTTTTTATTTGTTTATTGTATCTTTCCTTTCACTGGACTGTAACTACCAAGCGAGCAACTATCATACGGTCTTTTTCATTGCTATGTTACTCCCCAGTGCCTAGAAGGCAGCACTGGAGAACTGGGTAAATATTTGATCAAAGTTGCATGTGAACAAATGTTAGAAACATTGAGTAAGGGATGCATTAATTTTGGTTATTGTTTAGTGAACTGTTCATGGTGTATTAACCAGAGAAAGAACAGATACCACATGGGGTGAATTCGCAACTGGAAAGATAATTGGGAACCAGACAAATTCAGTTAGCCACTTCATCACTTAATGTATTTCAAGAATGCCAGTATTTTCAACTCCATATAGAAAATTGGGAGACAAAGTTTGAAAGGAAAAGGGTTTCTGAGAATGTTCATTGGGAAACAGGATTCACTGACTATTGTCTTAGGGCATCTCAATAAACTACATTTAATCTCAGTCAACCACCTCCTCTTAAAGAAATTGGGTCATTAAAAGAACTAAGAATCATGACTAATAAAAAAACAGTGAATGTAGCAATCCCCTGACTACCACCAGAGGAGGTGTGCATGACCCATACTCCTTACAAATTGACCATGGATCGTAATTGTAATAGGACTTCACTTATCGTGAGGAGATAAGCAGGGGGGAAAAAGGATTCCAATCGGTTTTATTGTTTTTAATGAGGCTTCAGAGCAAGTGGAGATTTTAGGACTTAGATAAGCTGTTCTAGAAATCTAAACCCATAGTGGGGGATGAATCTTCGATGACTTCTCTCACCATTTTCCAGTGGCTCTGACAACAAGACTCCATGATTGTTGTGTTGGTGCCGGGGAGAAATTTGGAAAGAGAATAAGCTTCCACTGCATTCTTTAATATTCGTTCATCTGAACTACAGATGTGACATTTTTCTGTGAGTGAGTGCAGTAGTGGTACATATGCAGACACTGTGTCAGCTAATCTGTATAAAACTCCTGTGCAGGGGACTGAACATTCCCATTGTAGAGGAGGAACATGCACCATAGAGAGCTCCACTGACCTGTCCCTAGTCACACAGCTTCTGTGTGACGGCAGAGACAGATCTTCTAACTCCAGGACCAGTTGTAATATTTGTTCAAGACACATCTTTCTTGGGATCTTGAAATATTCACCAGCAGAACATACAGAGCATGAGCTGAGGAGTGGAGCAAAACCGGATTTCATCCAAAGACACATTTTAGGATGCTTTAGATTTAAATTATCAGCCTCTGACCTCTTATCTCCTATCAAGACAATGTAGATGTTTTCTAAGAATCAAAGATTTCCTAATTCTCCCAATAAGAGTTTCTGCTCCATTCAGGACAGTCTTGAAATCACACAAGGCCATAATTTTTCATGTTTGCATCTTATTCAGACTCTCTGGGTACAAATACTCAATCAGTGAATTACTAGCTGAATGATCTCAGCCATTCGAATGTGAGCTCTATGTCTTGTTCACTTCTGGATCTGCACGCCTAGAACAGCACCTAGAACCACAGGGGCTCAATGAATGCTGGAAGGAAGAAAGGGAAGGAGAGAAGGGAGAAAATTCGTTGAGTTTACCTAAGCCCTAGTTTCCCATCTTTAAAAGGGGGATGATGACACTTTCTTTATAAGACTATTTTGAGAATCACGTATCATACCGCATGTAAGATGCTTAGCATAGTGGCTGGCACACAGTAAACGTTCAGAAATGTTGGCTTAGGATGATCACAATGATAATGATGGAAGAGGAGGAGAGTTTGGCAATTATTTCCTGAATAACCATTGTACATCAAGCACCAAATACCAAGAATACAAGGATCAATTAAACACGCAGGACTTACATTCTGTAGAACCTCACTTTTCATTCTTTAATTCAGTGTATGTCGTTCTTCTGTATATGTTGTAGACTTACATGTAATTGCAAATTCGTTGGAAACATGCTTTTCCCTTCTCCATTTTCTGCTATGCTGACCCTGTATCTAAAAATAACAAGAGTCCCACAAGAATCTGTTTTGTTTCCTTTTCTTTGCTGATGAGTACAGTCTAAGAATTGGTTAAGTTCTCAGCAGCCTCTAAAGCATTGCAGGCATTTTCAATGTAATGTGTGAATGCTCGCCCAAGAGAGCATCTTTTAACTGAGTCATTATTGAAAGTTCTCATTGTGTTTGATTCTTCTGAAAATGCAAAGAGGAGAAAAAAGCCGAAAGTAAATCAGTCCTTTCTCTTTCAATAGCATCATCATTGCATGATCTATCTTCTGCCTCTGAGAGAAAATTCTAGTAATCTTTGACCCATCATCTTTTGAATTAATTTCACAAGAGATACCCCTGACAACAACAAAAAAGCAAGCAAACGAAAAGCCTAGGCTAACTGGACTTTTTCTGAAAATCCGAAATAAAAGTTTAAAACTGATTTTCAGAGTTCCTACCATTGCATAGGCATGCCTACATAGATCCCTGGAGAAGGGGGTTATAATACCCACAGAGGCATCTACTGCAGTCATGGTCATATATCTATTGTAGTGGAATTCCTTATTATAAATGATTGTATGTGAAGCCCTAATAAATATATAGGATCAAAATATATTTCTCTGGTTGGGAGGTTGAAAGATCCTCAGGTCTCTTTGCCCTTCTTCTGGTGTCCTTGGCCATCCCTGCCAATCTTTAGGATGCCAGGGAATACCAGAATTAGGGGAAAAGGGAATCCTGATCACCTACCCCCATATCCCATCACCCTGTGGTGGCCTTGGATTTGCTGGGCACCATGACTATACTTCAGGGCACCCACAAGTAAAAGTTGTAAATGAGAATTTCACCCAGGAAAACAATTTAGGAGAAGGAAATCTAATATGAACTAAAGACCTGCTACATGCCAGCCGACCTCTTGGTCATGTAGATACCATTTGTTGTGTATCTGCAGTAGCACAGAGCTCCATCACAAAAGTGTCCTTGGAGACATAGTCAGTTAATTCCAGCTGCACAAATTCATGGGATTTCTGAGGCCCCTCGTCATGTCCCCTCTTCCCTCCTCATTCCACTTTGGAAGCCTCTCTTATTCACTAGTTCTTTTAGAAGCTGCTGTAGTGAGAGGTAATGCTGGATGGAATATTACTGAGACTGGGGTAAACTAATATAAATAACATTGGGCTATTAATTTTGGAAGGATCACTAAGACCCATCAAAGATAAATAGGAAGAAATTAAACATTTTCAAAAATGATTTTGCAAAAATGAAAAAATAATCTTTGGTCCTAGACAAATGCTCTCAGAACATTATTATATAACGTCTGATTTTTCTCCCTCTCAATTATAGCCATTTCATGCATGTTACAGATGAGGCCATTGTATCAGTGAGATCAATTTGAATCCCAAGGTTGATTAGACAGTTAGCTCTCCCCAGCTCAGCCACCGTCCCCTTGCTCTCCACCCCTACACACACATAGCCATTGATTCACACAAGAATAAGTATTTGGCCTGATTCATTTGGTTGCATTTAACCTTTTGCTGCAACAAAAGTCTAAGGTTGCCATAGTAATGGGAAATTAAATCCATGGAGCCTTTCCCTCTCCCCGAGTGGCTCTGGTGTGCTATCACACCATAGCATGCCTACGACCTAGGTCAACTAAGAGCTGTGATTCCACTGTTTGCCCATTGAGTTGCAAGCTGTGGGTGATATTTGCAAAAGGTCATTCTGCTCCCCTGTCATTAAAATGAATGAAACAGTTGGAGTGTAAATTGGGAGGTGGGGGGATGATGTCCCTTTAGCCATTTGATTACTTAGGAATTAAAGGGAACCAACATGTCATGTAATTCTGGTTTCAGCCAGTGTTTCAGTCATAGGACATCCCTGAAAGATGGTCATTGAGCTTGAAGCTGTCCAGGAAGAGGAGTCTAGCTCAGGACTTGGACAATTCTTGGTGTCCTTTCCCTCGAACCAGCCACTCACCTGGTGAGCGCCCACTCTCCACCAAGTGCCAATTCGTAAATAAAACAAGCTCCCCCACTTGGGACACTCACAGAGGAGGCAGGCCGGGTGACAGTAGCCCCACTTAGATCACACAAAATAGTTCTTCATGTAGCTCAATGACTCCATCAAAAAGACCTTTCTCCTGCTAATCCCTCTGCCTCGCCCTCTCTTTCACTGTTGCCTTTAGAATTTCTTCTCGATTCTAAACTTCCTATGTCTTCAGTGGTCTCCTAGAACATACATGTCTACCTCAGCTTTAGAGATACTTGGCCCTTCCCCAACTAACCTGCAGTGTGCAAATGCATCTACCTTTTTCTTCCCTTCTTTCTTTCTCTTTTTCTTTCTTCCTCCCCCTCCCTTCCTTCCTCCCTTTCTCCCTTCCTTCCACTTGTTCATTTATTCATTCATCAGTTATTTACAAAGGCCCTAGTGCATGCCCAGCACTGCTCTAGACACTGCAGATATAGCACTGAACCACCCTCATTAAGCTTACATTCTATTAGGGAGAATGAAAATAAACAAGGTTAAAAACAAAATACATATATAATAAGTCAAAAAGTAAGTACAATAGAGAAAATCCTTTGTTTTTCTTTTTAAATGGAGTTGGTTCTTTCTCCCATCCTCTCAACTTCAACATTTCAAAGCTAAGAGGTAAGATCAACATTCTTGGGGAGAACCTTTCTTCCATCACTCTCTTCCACCAGCTCCTTTTCTGAAGGTCATGCCATCTGATTTCACTGTTCCCATTTCTCCCAGCCTGCAGGTCTCTTCCCCACATTCATCGAGATTCTGGAACTCTGGGCCCTGGTTCAGTTCTCTATCTATCCCTTTTCCTTTCAGTACCTGAGTGATTTTCACATCTGCTGTGAAAGCCCAGCTCCTTGACTTCCATTATGATGTTTATGTCCTCTTCACTTGAGCAGGCAGTGCGTAAGCCCACACCCTAGACCTTGCTAATGTCTCAATTATGCCAACTCCAATATCTCCCTAAACGTCCTCCGGGGCTATGGCCTTCTGTTCCTCCCCTTTTCCTCTACTAGAGAACCAGCTCTTTAGCCTTAGCAAAGTCATACACACACACACACATGTGCACACCCCTACACACACACACACACACACACACCCCTACACCTTTTGCCAGTGTTCTAGCCTTCTGGGCTTGCTACACTCTAGAGTCAATGACTGTCTTCACTCTCCCCTAAGTCCTCAATGATCCTGAGCCCCTCCCTCTTGTCCTCTCAAGCCTAAACTCCTTATTAACACAACCCATCTGTTTTCTCCCCTCTTGCTCTTAAAGTGTGTGGTAGGCACAATAAAGTCCCTCCCAAAGACGCCTTTGTCCTAATCCCCAGAATCAGTAAATATGTGTCTTACATGGCCAAAGAGACCCTTCAGATGTGATTAAATTAAGGATCTTGAGATGGAAACAATGTTCTGAATTATCCAGGTAGACCCAAAAGAATCAGAAGGGTCCTTATAGGAGGGACATAGGAGGATCATAGTCACAGAAAGAGTCGTGACAATGGGAATAGAAGTCAAGTGATGCAGACTTCAGCCAACAAATGTGGGCAGCCTCAGGAAGCTGGAAAAGGAATGGATTCTCTTCTAGAACCTCCAGAAGGAACCAGCCCCCACTGACACCTTGATTTAGCCCCCATAAGACCCATTTCAGATTTCTGACCTCTGAAGCTATGAAATGATAAATCTGAGTTGATTTAAGCTACTGAGATTGTGGTGATTTGTTACAGCAGTCATAAAAAGCCATACAAAGTGGCGGCACTGCTAGAAAGCCACACAGTGACACTGGCCTTTGCACCCTGGCTTGCCTGAGTACCATGTAGCATCTCCGCATTGTGGTCACCTGCTCTTCCCACCACCTCTTTTCTGGCACATCATGAACTAGCCATGTAGTTGACCAGGGTCCATTTGCAATAACATGAACCTCTGTTGCTCTGATAACGTTAGTAACCACATTTCTATGGCTCTTCTCAGGGCCATGAAAGTGTTTCTTAGATCCAGAGCCTCTGGCAGCTTTGGCTGCTCCATGTCACCTCCCTTGTGAATGGTGACAGAAAGTCCTGAGAGATCTATAGCTGACTCTCTGCTCAGTCCCACTAGCCTGAATCAAAAGCTTCAAAAGAAGTGGTCTCTGGTATATTTTCTCTTTGTGGATGACACAAAGAGAAGTCATTTGTGTTCATAAGGTTAATGAAAAAGCTTCGGTGACTAGGTGTCACCATTTTAATAGGGGAAAAGTGATACCATTTTGGCTGCTCATATTTATCCCATGAATGGGGAAAATGAGTTTTATTATTGGACCTGATATGACCTTCTCTGGGACTTGAAGGGATTAAATGACTGAGAAACACTGCAAAATAGCAGGAGGCAAAAATAAAAACATTGGAAACATACTGTTAAGTCCCTAGTTAGTTTGACCTCAGTAATTAGACTTTTTTTAACTTTTTTATTTTTCTGGATTGTTTTTGGATTTGTTTGTTCATTTTTTTACTGGTAAGTTTTTTTTATTATGTTGTGAAGTTAGAGAGAATAGAATTCTGCTTTTTAAAAAAGCACTGCACAGTACAGAGACAGCAGTAATATTTCATGGTTCGTAATGCTTTGTTAAATAACTCCCTGTATAAGCCACAACCATGAGCACTAGCCCACAGAATCAGAACTTTTGGTGCCTGGCACCTAAAAAGTATGAGATGCTTGAAAATAGTTTCTGACTAAATGAGAAATAAGTGGACATATTAGAAATCAGTCTGTAAGATAAGGGGATGAAATCTATATCTGTTTGCTATCCTTTTCTTGCCTTTGTTTGTGGAAACACATATTTTACTGGTTTATGTTTTAGGGGAATTCTGTTTGGTGCATTGATTCTGTTGTTTTCAGGTTAAATCAGTTGTTTCAAATCTCCCTGTCTTCCAATGCATCCAGCCACTATTTTGGTTAATTTGTTAAAATAATGACAGCACTAGATCAATCCATTGCATTTATCTTTCATAAACAATTATAAGGATTTGTTCTGTCATCGGTTTCCCTATCAGAGGACACGGATAGCTGCCCTCAATATGTTGCCTGGGGGCAAATACCTTCTTGGCTTGATAAGACAGTTACAGAAGGAAGAAAGTGGAAAGTCTATCATTTGGAAGATGGTATTGATATAAGTGTATTTACTAGTAGGAGAGGACATTGCAATCTAGGGTTAATTATGACTTCTTATTGCTCTCCATTATACTGGATTCAAACAGTCCATAGCTTTTATGAAAAGGTCCTGTATTAGTCTGTTTCTGTTGCTTATAACAAAATATATGGAACTGGGTGTTTTATAAAGAAAACAAAATTTATTGCTTACAGTTTCTGAGGCTGGGAAGTCCAAAGTCCAATCTGATGATGGCGACAGTGACCCAGGGGTCTCACATTGCAAGATGGTGGAAGCAGACAGGGCAGAGAGACAGACTCTTCTCTCTCTTCTTTTGAAGCCCTCAGAACCATGCCCCTGACCACCATTTTTAATCCATTCACTACTGCATGGTCCTACAATCCAATCATCTCTTCTATGCTCCACCTTTCAATTACTATAATAGGATTTTCTACCCTCTTAACAGTCAGTGGGGACCAAGTTTCTAATACATAATACTTGGGGGACACAATTCAAGCTTCAGTGAGTTGGGGGAGACATAATTCAGTCCACTACAGGTCCCTAATGTGTGTTATGACCTGGAACTGGTATCCCACTTGTGGAAGGAGAGGCCCATTTTCTATGCCTGGTTCAGAGCAGATATCTAACTCCTCTTTGGCCAACACAACATGATTTCCTTATGAGGCTTGGGTGCCTTTTGCAAACCTCTCCTCTAATAATCAGTCCTTAAGGAAAGGGTCAGAACCTTCTGTCTAGATTTTGTTCACCATCGTAGCCCCTGTGCTCGGCCCAGAGTCTTCCTGATACATTTGTCTTATGAACCATTAACTATACATGAAATGATGATGGGGAAACACACGCACTCACACACACTGTTGAAGATGCCTAGAAGAGAGAGAAAGGGACATGAGGGAAATAAGAATGGATGACCTGGGTTCCTGCCAAACAACCTAATGTGTCACTTGGCGATTAGAACAACTCCCTTTTCCTTAGGAGTGAGTCTCCATTGTGACAGTGGTCTCAAAGCTTATGCTCTGTTCCCCCAACTCCTCTCAGAATGTCGAGGAGAAGGTAGCCAGTTTTGGCTTATCTTTCCTTGGAACTAGTACTTTCCTCCAGTAACTTGGCCTGAAGAGAGTCCCACCTATGAAATACCTTCTCAATATTCCACCATGACATGCATTTCCTTTTTTTTTCTTTTTTTAAATTTTATTGTGGTAAGAACATTTAACATGAGCTCTACCCTCTTACGTTTTTAAGTGCATGATACATTATTGTTGACTCTAGGCCCACTGTTGTGCAGCAGATCTCTGGGGCTTATGCATCTTGCTCGGCTGAAACTTTGTACCTGTTAATTAGTAACTCCCTGTTTCTCCCTCTCCCCAGCTTCTGGAAAACACCATTCTGCTCTTTGATTCTATTAATTTGACTATTTTAGATATCTCATAAAATTTAGTCCTATGCAGATGCTATGGAAAATGAAAATTAAAAATAAAACTATCATATGATCTGGCAACTTACTTCTAGGTATTTATTCAAAGAATTGGAATAAGGACCCTGAAGAGGTATCAGGACCCCTGTGTTCATTGCAGCACTGCTCACAATAGCTGCAATGTGGGAACATCCTTAATGTTCGACACACAATTTTTTTGACATTTAATTACATCATAATTGCTGGAGCCTGAGGTAGTTGACTCTTACTTATTTCTATTCTATTACATAATATTATAAATAACAGGCTCTAGATTAAAAGGGAAATTAAGTGTGATTTCATCAAATCTGCTTTCTGATTTTTGAAATCTTACTTCTCTATCTCTTGCCCGCATATTTCCCCAGTCTGTGCATGACCATTTCCAACAGTAGAAAATTTACCTTCTTTAGAGTTCATTCCCTTCGTTGTTAGTTGAAGCTGTAAGAAAATTCTTTTCCAGCACGGATCTGAAATTTCTGTATTCCTACCCAGTAGTCTTATCTCCACTTAGTGGTTCTTCCTTCCATATTCCAGATATCTGGGGGGGGTGGGAGTTTATTACGCTCCTCTTGTCTGTGTCAATCTGCACACCAATTCTTCCAGTTGTTACGTAGTTGGTTCAACTGAAAAGATGCCATGGGTTGGCGTTCTTTTACCAGGTCCTGTCTCCTCACCATTTATTCATTTGTCCGAGCAGTGTAGCAGGAGATGATGGCAAAGATGAAACTGAGCTGAGGTGTGCAAGTCATAGAGGCCCTCGTCTTTATGTGGGAACTTTGGATTCACCGAGAGACACGGAGAATCAGTGGAGGCTTTTGAGCAGAGAAGGGATGTGATCTAACATGTCTTAATAGGATTTTTCTGGCAACTGTGTTGAGGGAGAAACTGAGGAGGGAGGCAAGGGCAGAAACAAGGAAACCAGTTAGGAGCCTCTGCAATCACCCAGACCCAAGGGGTGGTGACTTTGGTGGAGGCAGGGCTGCTGCTGAGAGTGGTTGGATTGTGGGTCTAATGCCAGATGCTCACATGGAAACTTCTGATTCCCAGTGTCATGGAACTCTGTTTTATCCACAAGGTTGTCATACATGTTGAGTGAGAAAAAAGAAACTGTCCATTTTCTATGCCTGGTCCAGAGCAGGTGTCTGACTCCTCTTTGACCAACACAACATGATTTCCTTATGAGGCATGGGTGCCTTTGAGCTGCTGGAATAGCATGGATCTGAACACAGAGTACCGATAGCTGCAGGAGTTACTGATAGCATGCCATGCCAGGCACAGAACTCAATGCTGGCATCGCGTTATGCCATTTAATCCTACGACCCACCCAAGCAGTAGTGGATTTTCCCTCATCACAGATGAGAAAACCGAGACTGAGAAAGGTTAAGAAACACACTCCAAGTGGGCTGGCAAGCAAATGGTGAATGGGGACCATCCCCTGTTCCCACACGTGTGACATTCTGCAGGGTTGTGCAGAATAGTGGATAGGGTGCCCCCTCCTGACCACAGCTGCTGTAAATAGAGTGGGTAAAGACTGAACTTTCGGGAAAGACTTTAGCCTAAAGTCCAAGAGAACTCTGCTTGGTGGGCCCCACATGTTATTCTGACTGTGGGTCAAGAAAGGCATAGCAGACTCTGAGGCACATACAAATGTCATGAGCTACTTAAAAGACCCCAAGAAAATTCTAGAAGGCAGAATTTCATGACACAGGCAGCTGGGTCTTTGAATGTGTCTCACACTCAGCCTCAGTGGCAGCAAACAGGTCATGGTGAATATTCTCTTCAGTTTAGAAATTGCCACAGCACTGCAAATGTGTGCTGTTTGAAGGAAACTTTCATCTTCCTCTTTGACTTGATCCTTAGATCTCCTCTTCATAGTTGGGGCTGATAAGAATTATTTTCACTTTATAGAAAAGAAACCAAGGGCTAAGGAGTTTATATCGCTTATCCATGCTGCTGCAGGAAGTCTTCTGCTGAGCTAGGGTAGAACTTGGGTGTTCTGCTTTCCCGTTTCCTTGACTTTCCTATGGCTCATGCAGGCACAGGGAAATAAGAGACACAGAGAAGCCATCAGCAAATATTTGCCAAGCACTTACTATATGTCAGACACTAGACTAGGCCCTGAGGAGGAAAAACAGAGCAAGTCCCTGCCTTATTGGAACTTATTGAGAGAGAGAGAGAGTGCTGGGACCAGGAAGGAGTTGCCCTGAGTTCTGGTCCTAGCTCTTTTGTTAATTAGGATATGATGACCATTGGGTTACCCTGCATCTTGGAGCTTCAGTCTCCTCTTCTGTAAAATGAGGGAAATAACACTCATCCTGCCTTCTCTTTCAGGCTTGTTGAGTGGGTCCAGTGAGTCAGCAGGAAAAATATATATATTGTGACCTTTAACTCAGCATCTATGTGAACAGGGACTGTCATTCATTATTGTGGAAGCATGTGACCAGTGGACAAACCATGCTGACCTGGTATAAACAAGAATCCTGCATTGTTTCACTCATGTACCTGCTAATCTTACCAAAGACAGTCGCCTTCACTGCCTGTGACTGAAAGTTCTTCACTTCCATTTTTGTTAGCTTGGGGATCAGGTGTTGTTTCTCCTATAAATCTTTGACTCAGGAGCACTGTGCCAGAAGATTCATTAGCCTGGCACGAGAGAAGGGGAGCCCTCTCAAGTCCAGCAGCATAGCCCTGATGACAAATGTGGCAAACTTAGCTGGTGTAGATTCCTTGAATATACCATTAGCTACTGTCATGTCACATTACACTTGTTTATGCAGGAACCATGCAGCAGATGAGAGTGTTTAAATGCCTTTATTACTTGGCATCATGATATTGGTAATA
Organism: Galeopterus variegatus; assembly: GCF_000696425.1. Taxonomy (NCBI): domain Eukaryota; kingdom Metazoa; phylum Chordata; class Mammalia; order Dermoptera; family Cynocephalidae; genus Galeopterus; species Galeopterus variegatus. The sequence continues at coordinate 812,851 of NW_007726308.1, read as the reverse complement.
GTTTGTAATGATTTTTTTTTCTAAGTGCAAAACACATTCTTAATCTAAAAATATGAATTACACTTAGTGGTTTATTGAAAAGTATTTTCTTTGCATAGGGGAGGAAATCAATCTTTCCTATTGCTTATTTTTCTTTTCTTTCTAGCAAGGTTAATATTCAGAGCATGATCTGATGGACTTTATTTTACAAGGTGAGAGGTTTCCCAGAAGTGCAATACAAGGCTCATTAGTCCAGTGCAGAATAAATTGTTCAAAGCAATTTGAAGGGGCATCGTTAATAGCCCAGTCTTCTATGTGCATAAGCTGAGGTCCCACCTTGCAGCTCAGGTTAATGAGGATTTTCCAGTAACTACACTCACTCTGCCATAGCTTCATGATGGACCCTTTTAGAGCCAGTTAGTGTTACGTCATGGAAAGACCATAGGGTTTGGAACTGTAAGACCTGGGTTCAAGTCCCAGCTGTGTCATTTACTAGTTCCATGGCCTTGGCTCTGTACCCACTTACCCACTTGCATCATGGAGATAATATGTAAGAGTGCCTTCCTCAAAGATCATCGAAGGATCAAATGATTAACCTGGAATCTTTCCTTCACTCCCTTCATCCCAAGCACAATAAAAGACCCCAGGATCTGCCCAGTATGCCAAATTCAGAAACCAACTAGTAATCATATACTAGGATCTTTCCCTTAGTCCCCCTCTTAGAGTTTATTCATGTCTCAGCCCTATTGATGTCACCCCTCAATGTCTTGGATCTGTCCCTTCCTCGCTGTGTCCTCTGCTGTCACGCTGGCCAAGAAAATGCCATAATTACTCTCACAGACTACTATAACAGCCTCTTAGCTGGCATACCTGCACCTACTAAGCCCCTATTTAATGTGCCTTTAATGGTGCAGGCAGAGTAGTCTTTTTTCCAGACACTGGTATGCCACTCCCTTCAAAGCCTTCTGTGGCTACCCATTGCCTCTGGAATATAACCCAGAGTCTGAATATGACATGGTCTAGCCCCTGCCTCCTCCCCTCTCCCCATCTCATTCCTCTCTCCCCAGCCCCTGCACTCCACTCTGCCCTCTCTGGAACATGTTATGCCCTCCCCACCTGATCATGAGGCCTTCAGTCATACTGTTCCCTCTGTCCACCATGCTTTTCCCTGTACCTCACATCTAGTCTCGACGGCTCTTGCTCAGCCTCCAGGTTCAGCTCAGCTGTCTCACCCTCTGATAAACCGTGCTGTGCCCCTAGGTACAGCTGAGCCCCTCTGCAACCCCCTCTCTCCACATTTGCTGCAATTGTCCTTCTATAGTTACTGCTGTCGCTGGTTGGCTGTCATCTTCCTCACCATATTGTGACCACATGGTCCACAACTATACTATGTGAGGATACGAAGTTTGTCTGTTTTGCCCACTATTCTATCCCCATTAAGAGGCTAATGCTGGCCCTGGTGCATCACAGGCATTCCGTAAATACAGGGAAAACAAATGAGATGTAAAAACATGTCATATATTTTTAATTCTTTGATAAAAATAAGCTATTGAGAGATGCCTGCACCAGATACTGTGCCATGTGTCTCCTCATAAGCAAGGGTGTGCAGAAGCCAGCTCCCACCTGCTCACAAGAGCCATTGTGCATGTCCCTTCCCAACACTGCCTTCAGTGTCATCAGTAGCTTGAAATCCATTGACCATAGTGGTATTTACATCACAGAAACTGGCAAACCTACAAGTCAGGTTGTGTCACACACACCTCCCAAAGAGCTGGTTGCTAAACATTCACCAACACACCACTGCTCACGAGTCTTTGTGATAGGTGCTGTTATTAAAAGGTGGTATTATAATAATTATTTGAGAATTTAACATAGTTGAGATGTCAATGGAGAGGAGAAAATGGGGAAGTGGGGTAATGCATCTGGGTGACTGGGGTTGAAACCTCTGTGTGTCTTTCATCTGCTCTCCCCTTTCTCTGCGGGAGTAGAATACATTTAGGACTACATTTCCCAGCCTCCCTTGCAGCCAGGCGTAGTCACATGACTAAGTTGGGCCAATGGGCCTGTGGCTGCCTCCAGGGTTCTCCTTTTGTACAGTGCTGGTGCCTGTCCCTTGTCATTTTCTTCTATCCCTGTTTTCCTTCATGCTGGGTGGAAGTGGACAAGCAGGCGAGCACATGAGAGCATGTTGGGAAAGGAGGGCCCACATGGCAGAGCAGGAAGCTAGAAAGAGCCTGAGTGCCTCCCACGTTAAGGAGCCCACACTAGCTGTGGACTGCCTAGTTCCAGACTGACACATGAGAGAGAAACAAACCACTATGTGGTTTCTAGGGGTTTTCAGTCACAGCCTAATTGTCTGCTGAGAAGGATGGGTGTGTACACATGTGTACATATGTGTGTGTGTATACAGGAAATACCATATATATTTATATTTATGCACATATAGAGAGTGGGGTGTATTGGAGAGACTGACCACTCCATACCATCTAATGAAGAGATCTCAAACTACATCTGTTAACAGGCTGTTTGCAAAGTGTTATGTTTTGTTGCTTTTGTTTTCTTTGAAATAGCAAATCTATCTATAAGGATGGCAAAAGGATTACATCAACCCTTGCCCTACCATAAGTTTACAAGTGTTCTTTTTCCTGTGTTCACAGTATTTTGTTCACCACTCTTTCCTCCAAGCCTTTCCCGTCATCTGGCTGGCATAGAGTAGGCCCTTGATTAACAGTTGTTAAGTAAATGAGCATGTGGTCTCATAGACGCCAGTACTAATCCCTTACTGAAAAGGTTTTCATAGCCAATTCCACTGAATAGTAATAGTCCAGAGCAGTGGTTACATCTAGGGGTGATTTTGCCCCTGCTTTCTCCCAATAGACATTTTACAATGTCTGGAGGCATTCTGGGTTGTCACGACTGGTGGGTGCTACTGGCATCTAGTGGGGAGAGGACAAAGTTCTTCTCAACACCCTGCAGGGCCCAGGACAGCCACTGCCACAAAGAATGATCCAGCCCCAAGTGTCAATAGTGCTGAAGTTAAGAAGTCCTGTTCTAGAGATTTCCAAAAGGGCTATTGCCAAATAAAAAATATAAGGAAGAATGTTACAAATGCCTCTTGATCTAAAATTCTATTTCACTGGGTGTTTGATTCTGGAGTAATTTTACTATGTATGTTCTTCCATATTGATATTTATAATGAAGTGCGTGTCCTGTTTATTCTCAAGGAGCTGTCTTTTTTCAAAAAGTATCAAACAGTGAATAGCAACGTGCCCAAGTACTGTGTTGTCTCTTTGCCTTAGACACCTTAATGCTTTTTTCAAAGCAGTGCGAGATTGTCAATCTGATAGTGAATCTGTTAGGCTTACCTGCACTGATAAAATTTGATCTCTCTCCAAAAGAACTTGGTGCCTTTAAATGCCTATCAGACTGTGACAGAGTAATGTATTCCATGCGTAATTTCAGTTACCTGATAATAGAAATAAAACTTGGAAAACTTAGGTCGACTTTGGTGTGTGCAGCTGGGAGACCTTCCAGAGGTTTTCAAGGTCTGCCGTGAATGTATGATTTAGACCACAGCTTCTCAGTTGTGACATTTAATCCATAGAGATAAATCATCACATGCTGTTGGTAGAGCTCTTTATGGATAAACAGGCTTAAAATAATTATGTTTAAAACTCCATCAGAGCCTCCATCAGAAAATCACCACCATTTTTTTTTTTTTTTAACTTGAGAGACTAGGATGATGAAATTGTTTCTCAATTGTGCTGCTTGGGACCAAATTAAATCAAAGTCAAAACAATATAACTAACTTTCGCTTGGCTGTCCTTGAGGTATGCTGGGTACTATTTTTTTTTCTCCACAAATAGGCTGGAGTCCATAAGAATTTGATTCTGACATTGGCCCTCCAAGAATAGGCTGTGACGTATAATGGTTAAAAGCAGACTCAGGAAGCTGACTGTCATTTATTAGCTGTGTGAACTTAGCCAAGTTACTTGACCCCTCTGTGCCTCAGTTTCCTCCTCTGTTAGATGGGCGAATGATAATTCCTACCTCACAGGGATATAATGAATATTAAATGAATTAATAACCATAAAGCATTCAGAGCAGGAAACATGCTGAGTTTAATATATACCTTTGATTAATAAAAATAAAGGTTTCAATATGCAGCCAAAGCTAGGAAAAAAAATGGACATCCTTGACTGCCCCTTTTTTCACTAAACCAAGATTTACTCGATATGATATGCTCTGATATATAGTTGTTTGGTCAAAGGGTAGCAATTGATGTGAAATTCAACTTAGGGGGAAAGCAAATGAGGAGTATTTGCTCTATATAAATGTATCCTGTCACTCCAAGATGGCCTGTCAAAGCCCAAGCCCTCCCACTTCTACTTCCTCAGCACATCTCCAACCTGCTCCCATCCCTCCCCTTCCTGGTACATGTCTGTCCTCTATGCTGTGGCCACCTGCCCCATGGCCGGTCTCCCCCCAGCCTCCCACCCACTCCATTTCACTCTCCCCTGCAGCCAGAGTGTCCTCTAACACAGAAACCGATGGTGCCACTGTCTCGCTCAAAACCCTGCAATGGCTCCAGAAACGGCGTACATCCGAATCAGAGACCCTAGATTCCTGTATGGAACTGCCTGTAGGAGAGCATCAGGAATTTGTCCTAAAGACTGTTCTAGAATCAGATAAGACTAAAGTATGTGGTCTCCATCAACCCACCTCCAGGAGTGATTTCCAGCTCATGAAAATTTCAGATCACAGGATGGAGGGGAATTGAACCTACCCAATGTTGCCTGAACCTAGTGGCACCAGACCAACATTGCTGACTTTGGGAATTTACACACCTGAAAGGAATGTGTTTGAGGTGTATGGATGAAAACACCTGGTGTAGGGCCGGGTTCATGCTTTGCTCTCAGTAATGACCTGTGACAGCAAGGTGTGTATCCATTCATTTACCTTTGGATCACCTTACCAGCCAGCTTGGAAAAAAAACTTATATATATATATAATTTTTTATGTATATACTTGCACGCACACACACACACACACACACACACACATATTCATTTGCCAGCTGCCAGAGTCTTCATTCCTGGGATAACCATTAAATTTAGATTCATCCATTAGTCAGGTTTCAGATGTTTCAAAAATGGCAATTGTTAGGTTACATATGTTTTATCACAATAAAAATAATGGAAGAAAAAAATCTTTTACATAAAAC
>NW_007726308.1:786541-806811 GCF_000696425.1 Galeopterus variegatus | reverse complement strand
GAGGGTTGCGATCCCGTGGCCGGTCCCGGTCTGGTACGGGCGCGACACTGAGGGTTGCGATCCGTTGCCGGTCACGAAAAAAAGACAAAAAGGAAAAAAAAACAAATTATAGGTCAATAAGATTTGATAATTTTGTTCCTACATGTGAGGAAGAAAATGGTATAAGATAATATGGTTAAGAGTGACTGCAGAGGGGGTGGCTGGGATCAGTGTGGGCAGATTAGTCCCCTCTGACGAAACGATGTTTGAGCGGAGACCTCGTAGACAAGAAGTCGATACCACCTGGGATCAGAGGAAGCGTGTGCACACGAAGAGAATAGAAGAGGCAGAGGCTGAGACCCAAAACGGCTGAGCCACTGCAAGGTCTTGGGGAAGAGTCTGCCAGACAGAAGGAACAGGCATTTCAAAGCCTCCGAAGTGGGGATGAGCTTGGAAACAAGTATGGTTTTCTCCCAATGCCGGGCCCAGAGGAGAGAAAGGGGCTGATGGGGCAGGCGGGGGTGAGCCACGTGGGCTGTGCAGGCCGTGGCGGGGAGTCTGCTTTCATTTTAGATATTTATCTAAAACAAGTAAATCATTGGATTTATGTTTTTAAAAAATTCCCTTAGTTCCAGTGAGGATAGAGAATGGGTTGCTGGGGAGTGTAGAGGGAGGGGAGAGAAGGTTCAAGAAGTGAAACAAAGTGTCAAGCATTAAACTGTGTTAGCATTCGAATGTGGGGCCCTCAGGCTGGTACAGTGAGAGGAATTTGATTATTCATCTGGCCTAATCGCCTCATTTCCATATAACAAAATTGATTCTGACCAGGACAAAGTAACTTGCCCATATCTAAGTATTTAGTTTGCTGCAGAGCTGAAAGATGTAAGCAGGGGCCAGAGCCCCAGAAAACCTCTCCATACTAGCACCAAAAACACTGTGGAAATGAGGACTCACTATATTGGGGTGGAAGAAGTCTCTGCATATACGGCAGGGCACAGTCAGACGATAGATAAAGGGGGAGAGGAGTCCTGGAGCCCTTCCAGCATGATTACTTAGCCCTTTAAAATTGTTCACTTGAAAGTGTTTGCCAGGGGAAGGAAGCATGACCTCATGACAGTGGCCTACCTGAACGGTGGATATCAACCTCTCTAAACCTGTGTTTATCCTTTGACACAACCACTGCACTTCTAGGAATTCAACCTCATATTATATTTCAGGATACATGTCAGGATTTTATTATCTGTCCTTCCATCTGGAAGGTATTTATAATAGCAGAAAATTTTAAAAATAAAAATAAAATGTTTTGAATAAGAAATTAGTTAAGTTATGGCACATGCAGGGTCATCTGGTGTACACTGTATGGTTCTACCAGCCATTCTTCTCAATTCTTACTGGTTGGTAGTAATGCTCTATCAGTTGTTCAGTACTTTGAGCTCCACTCTGGTAATGGAATATGCAAATGATGGAATACTATACATCCATCAAAAAGATGACTATTCAGGGCCGGCCCGTGGCTCACTCGGTAGAGTGCAGTGCTGATAACACCAAGGCCCCGGGTTCGGATCCCACATAGGGATGGCCGGTTCGCTCACTGGCTGAGCGTGGTGCTGACAACACCAAGTCAAGGGTTAAGATCCCCTTACCGGTCATCTTTTATAAAAAAAAAAGATGACTATTCGGGCCAGCCCCATGGCACACTCGGGAGAGTGCAGAGCTTGGGAGTGCAGCGGCACTCCCGCCGTGGGTTCGGATCCTATATAAGGATGGCCGGTGCGCTCACTGGCTGAGCGCAGTGCGGGTGACACCAAGCCAAGGGTTGCATCCCCTTACCGGTCACAAAAAGAAAAAAAAAAAAAAAGATGACTATTCAAATACTTGAAGAAAAAAAACCCCACAGTACAGTTACAATTGGCAAAAAATATGTTACAGAACATAGAACCCATTTTGTTAAATCTGTACAAAACTTACGTTACTACCAAATATTAACCATGACTTTCACTGACTGATAGAATTATGGGTGTTTTTTATTTCCCACTTTTTGGTCATTGATATTCTGAATTATCAAAAAGGAACACGATACCCTTTGTGATAAATGAGAAAATTTTCTTTTTTTCATTGTACATGTTTATGGGGTACAGCTTGTTGTTTCAATACACGCATATATTGTATGATGATCTGGTCAGAATAGTTAGCATAGCTATCACCTAAACGTTTATTTCTTTGTAGTTATAACATTCAAGATCCTTTTTTCTGGCTATATTGAAATATACAATACAATATTATCAGCTGTGGTCACCCTACAGCACCAGAACTATTCTTCCTGTCTAACTGCAACTTTGTAACTTTGTACCAGTCGAGGAACATTTCCCTGCCCACCCGCCTTCTCTACCTCTGGTAACCACTATTCTACTCTCTATTTCTCTTTTTTCTCTCTTTTTAATTTATTTTCCTTAATTGACCCATGATAATTGTATATATTAATGGAGTAAAATATGATATTTTGGCATGTTCATACTGTGTGCAGTGACCGTATCAGGGTGCTTAGTATATCCATCACCTCAAACATTTGTCACTTCTTTGTGTTAGTGACATCATCTTGACTGGCTGTTTAAAGATATGCAGTACTCTCTTGTTAACCGTAGTCTCCCTATGTTACTGTAGAACAATAGATCCCATTCTTCCTATCTCTGTACTGTTTTGTATCCACTGACCACCCTCTCCACATCCCCCCTTCTCTCCCCCGCCACCACTCTCTAGTAACCACTATATCTTCTGTGAGATCAATTTATTTAGCTTCCATATATGAGTGAGCGTGTGGTATTTCTCTTTCTGTGCCCGCATTATTTCACTTAACATAATTTTCTCCAAGCTCATCCATGTTGCTGCAAATGGCAGTGTCGAGCTAGGGCTGGGACTGGAGCTCACAGACCCCTTGAGCCCATTCATAAACCCTTCACATGCAGGTCTAGGAGCTAGGTAACTGGCAAAAAGGTCCTTGGAGCCTTGGTTGAAGAAAGAATAGTCTTTATTCAGCACACACACATCAAAGAGTTAAGCAGTCCAAAGGAGAAACTCAGAAACTCAACTGCTACAGGCAAAGTCCAAAGGAAAACTGAGCAGCTGCCAGCAGAGTAAACATGCTCTATTTTTAGACATGAGCTCTACTGGCCAGCTTCTGCCTCACAAATGGAAGAACACACAGTAGCAATAAACTAAAAAGATACATGAGCGTACATACGCACTAACTCCACCCACACACAACTTGTTTACAAGAAATGTGCTGCACCACCCCCAACCAGACCTGAGTCGAGGGGGCCTGACTAAATTATTCTATTTTTCCCCACAGGCAGAATTTCATTTTTCTATGGCTAAGTAGTATTCCATTGCATAAATACCACATTTTCTTTATCCAGTCATCTGTTGAAGGACATTGAGGTTGGTTCCAACTCTTGGCTATTGTGAATAGAGCTGAGATAAACATGGGAGTGCAGGTGTCCCTTCAGCTTGTTGATTTCCATTCCTTTGGATATATACCCAGTAGTAGGATTGTTGGATCATATGGTAGTTCTATCTGTAGTTGGTTGAGAAACCTCCATACTGTTTTCCATAGTGGTCATAGTAATTTACATTCCCACCAACAACATGTAAGAGTTCCACTTCCTCCACATCCTCACCAGCATTTATTTTCTGTCTTTTTAATAATAGCCATTCTAACTGGGGTCAGACGATATCTCATCATGGTTTTGATTTGCACTTCTCTGATAATTAATGATGTTGAGCATTTTTTCATACACCTTTTGGCCATTTGTATGTCTTCTTTCAAAAAATGTCTATTTGGTTTCTTTACCCATTTTTTAATCGGATTATTTCTTTTTTTACTATTGAGTTGGTTGAGTTTTTTATATATTCTGGATATTAATCCCTTGCCATATGCATAGCTTGCAAATATTTTCTCCCATTCTTCAGGCAGTCTTATCACTCTCTTGATTGTTTCCTTTGCTGTGCAGAAACTTTTTAGTTTTATATAATCCCATTTGTTAATTTTTGCTTTTGTTCCCTGTGCTTCTGAAATATTATTCATAAAATCTTTGCCCACTCCTATGTCCTGAAGTGTTTCCCCTATGTTTTCTTCTAGAAGTTTTATAGTTGTGTCTTACATTTAAGTCTTTAATACATTTTGAGTTGATTTTGGTATATGGTGAGAGATAGGGGTCTAGTTTCATTCTTCTGCATATAGATCTCCAATTTCCCAACACTATTTATTAAAGAGACTGTCCTTTCCCTGATGTGTGTTCTTGACTCCTTTGTCAAAAATCGGTTGGCTATAGGTGCGTGGATTTATTTTTGAATTCTCTTTTCTGTTCCATTGGTCTATGTGTCTCTTTTTGTGCCAGTACCATGCTGTTTTGATTACTATCACTTTGTAGTATATTTAGAAGTTAGGGAGTGTGCTACTCCCTGCTTTATTCTTTTTGCTCAGGATTGTTTTGGCCATTTGGGGTCTCTTTTTGTTCCATATAAATTTTTTAATTGTTTTTTCTTTTTCTGTGAAGTATGTCATTGGTATTTTGATGGGGATTGCATTGAATATGTAGATCACTTTACATAATACGGTCATTTTGACAATATTGATTCTTCCTCCTTTCCAAGTTGAATGTACTTTATTTCTTTCTCTCACATAATTGCTCTGGCTAGGACTTCCAGTACTATGTTGAATAGAAGTGGTGAGAGTGAGCATCCTCATCTTGTTCCAGTTCTTAGGGGGAAATCTTTTGGCTTTTGCCCATTTGGTACAATGTTAACTGGGGGTTTGTCATATTTAGCCTTTATTGTATTTAGATACTTTCCTTCTATCCCTAATTTGTTGAGTCTTTATCATGAAGTATGTTGAATTTTATCAAATGCTTTTTCTGCATCTATCAAGATGATCATATGGGTTTTTTTTCTTTCATTCTGTTGATGTGATGTATTAAGTTTATTGATTTGTGTATTTTTGAACCTTCCTTGCATCCCTGGGATAAATCCCACTTGATCGTGGTGTATGATCTTTTTGATGGGCTGTCAGATTTGGCTTGCTAGTATTTTATAGAGGATTTTTGCATCTGTGTTCCTTAGGGATACTGGCCTGTAGTTTTATTCTTTTGTTGTGTCTTGCCTGATTTTAATATCAAGGCAATGCTAACCTCATACTATGAATTCAGAAGAATTCCATCCACTTCCATTTTTTTCAGTTGTTGTTTGATTAAATAGGTTTTCAATATTTTTGGTTTTCTTTTCCTTCTGGGATGCCCATAATTCAAATACTTGTTCACTTAATAATATCCTATAGATCTTGTAAACTTTGTTCATTCTTTTTTTTCCTTTCTTTTCTTTTTTTATATTCATGTGTTGTTTCAAAACTGTTATCTTCAAGATCAGAAATTCTTTCTTCTGCTTGATATAGTCTGTTCTTGAGATTCTCAGATGTATTTTTTATTTTATTCAATCAATTCTTCAATTCCAAGATTTCTGTTTGATTTTTTAATGATATCTATCTCTTTGGTGAATTTCTCATTCAGATTGAATTGTTGAGAAAGCTTTCTTTATAAAATTTTGCATGCTATTTTTTAGAGTTGGGAAGCTGCTACCGGTGTCACTAAGCTCAGCTGCTGTTTCTCCTGATATGGCTTATGGCAGTCACAGCTGCCACCAAGATGATGGTTAGCATTGTGAGGGTTAAATGACTACATTTTCCTGAGCCAAAATAAAAACAGTGTCTGAGAAGTATGAGAGTATTTGTTGGAACACCAAGTAAACTTCATGATGATTCAGATCTGGAAAATCTAGGTTTCCCATAGTGATGGATCCCACAACTTAGTCCAGTAGGAACTGTTTTAGGGCATCAGAGGGGATTAATTCATGAATGGGTTTTTGCTCAGTACTAGTGTTCAGGATATTTTTAAATATAAAATTTCATTGATACAACATCCCTATGAGGTAGGGATTAATAATGGGATTTTATACATAACAAGGCTGGAATTGAGAGGGTTTGAATGACTTGGCACAGGTCACACAATAAGGGTCAGAGGTCAGATCACAGTGTAAAAGCAGAGTCTTGTTTGTACACAAGTAACATGGCTATGCCTGTGACTGTCAGCCAGGTTGGAGGAATACACAGGCCAACTCTGATGTATAGCCTCCCCATACCCCAGGTCCTATATCTTAACTCTGACTTTGTTACTAATTGAGTACATTAATGAATACAAACTGTTTATTCTTCCTGGGCTTCAGTTTCCTCATCTGTAAAATTGGACAAGAAGGTAATTGAGGTAGATAAAGCTAAGCATTCCTTCAGCCTCCAAAAGTGTAGAATTCTATGCAATTTACCCAAGCACCTTCACATCCTGGCCCAGCTCCTTGAGTAGCTATTCCAAAGCTACCAATCTGGAGACCCAGCCAATGGACCTATATTTAAGAAGCATAAAGAAATTCTTGGTCAGTATCTTTCTGGATACTAACGCTTTGCTCCTGAATTGCATGTCACCTGAGAGAGCCCGATGATGGATGAGAGAGATCCAGCTTTGTCCTGGGAAACTTTTACATCACACAGGTTTTTTTTGTTTTTTGGTTTTTTTCTTTCGCTTTGCTCCTGAATTGCATGTCACCTGAGAGAGCCCGATGATGGATGAGAGAGATCAAGCTTTGTCCTGGGAAACTTTTACATCACACAGGTTTTTTTTGTTTTTTGGTTTTTTTCTTTTCTTTACAGATTTATAAAGTCAATACTTTAGGTTTTCTATGAATTGAGGCTTGAATTTTCCAGGGTTAGATATAACAAAGGACTTTCCAAGTGATCAGTGACACCTCAAGTTAGAACTGCTTTTTGAAGTTGTTCTTTAGAATCTCTAATTTCATCAGAAATGGTGAAATAGGAATGTTAGCTTGATACTCTGTCTGAAATGCATGGAGAAAATGTTGAATGTTTATAAATGAGCATCCAGTGATCTGCACTTGGTGATTTTATTCAAAGATGTAAAGCAAGAGATATTATAAGGGGCATTTCTTTATTTTGTCAAATGCTATTCACTAAAAAATAAAATTTCAACCTATATTCTTGACCTTCAGGGACTTATGTTAAGATCATATGGTTTTCCCTGAACAGCTGAATTATTTAGTGAGATTGAACTGTCAAAGACTTTGAAATAAAGCCCACCAAAATACCAGCCACTCTGGAGTGCTACAACTGTTCAGTCCTCAATCTGCATATTTCATCTCAGCAGACTGAAGCTTTCAGCTGAAAAATAGCTCAGAAAATACTTATCACCTTCCACGCCAAATGTGAAGAAGAATTCATCTAAAGCTGAGAATTTGATATATTGGGTGACCTACTCCTACAGTGACACTCTGAATGGCTGATGGATTTCCAGCTGTGTCTATGCTGCTTCACCGCTGTTCAGGCCACACCTCTGAGAAAGTGGCTGGGAGCCCCTTCCCCAGCAGGTGTTAAGGCTCGAGCGAATTAACATAAGGCACAGGCTTGGAGCACCACACCCGCAAATACGACTATCACTAGTAGCACATTTTCAGTACATGTTGGATGTCATGAAGAGGTTTAATTTATACTTTTGACCTGAGTAGAGTGAAATCAAATTTTTTAGCTCAGAGGGAATTTTGACAGGTTGCTAGCACCTCACTTTTCCCAAAGGACTGAAAGTAGAACCAGGAATTCAAGATTAGCATGTTGAGTACCAAGCACTCAAGGGGCTTCCTAAAAGAATCAGTGGCACCTGCTATAGAGAGAGATGATTATAATGATAATGGTGATGGTGAAGATGATGGTGGTGATGACTTTGGTGATGATCATGGAAAAGATAACAATGAGAGGGTGAAGATACTAACAATGAAGATGTAGCTGCTGCCGATGAGATTGACAGGGATCGTGATGGTGATGGCAATGATGGCGATGGTGATGACAATGACAATGATGATGACAATAACAGTGATAATGGTGATGATGATGACAGAGACTTACATTGATTGAGCCCTTACTATATACTAATATGCTAAGCTCTTGAGCACTGAACGTTCATAATCTCATTTAAACTTCAGCACCATCATATGCTGTGATTTTTCTTATTTTAAAGATGTTGGAACTCAGACACCCTAGCACAATATTTCTTAAATTTTGCTGCACATTACAATCACCTGGAAAGATTTTTTAAAATCTTGTCCAGAGGTTAAGTAATGTGCCCCAAGGAGCCCAACTGGTGAGTGGCAGAACCAGGATTCATGACCAGGCTGTTGGGCATCAGAATCATGTCCTCAACTACTTCTTGTGTAGCTTCTCTAGTGAAGAGCCCGTCACAGTGCCCAGGGAATTGTCATGGTTCCCACTGTCTGTGTCCTCTTGTGGATGTTGTTTTTAATAATGATAAGTGGTACGTGAAGCATAATGCTTCAAGTAGCAGATCTTTGTCATGCACTGTGCTGGCACCAGTTTGGATCTCTGTCCACCAAATTAATTTCAGTTCATTCACAATATTCTCTTCTAAGTTGAGAATATTCTTATGGTTACTTTCATCTAAAGATACAAAATTCCAACCAAATATTAACTGCTTTTTAAGTGTCTGTAGTCATTAGAAGATCGAGTCCCTAGAGATGGCGACAGAAGTACATGATGTAAGGGGACACTTCCAGTTCCCCAAATTAGCAAGTCAGGGATTCTTTCAGATCAAAAAAGCAGTTCAAAAGTCCCCAAATGTACCCAAATACCTCTTTTTCCAAGTTGCAGTAAAAAAGCTCTTAAGAAATGCTGGCAAAACTGTGCTATCTACCCTAAGTAAATCATTGTGCTATATATGCATGTATTGAAACAACACACTGTACCTCACAGATATGTACAAATAAATGTTAAAATATTTTGAGTTAAAAAAAAAAGAAATGTGAAATGCTGGTAATATTTATCCAGCTTCCTAATCCAAAGGGTTGGGATTGTTTTCAAATGAGGCCATGCTAGTTAATTAAGATTTTGCCTCTTAGGGATTTTTTTATATTCTTAATTTAATTCTTAAACTAATAATTTTCCATGGCAGTGGAGTCTGATTAGACTCACATGTAAGAGCTCCGTCTGTGCCAGCTCCTACTCTCTCATTTAATCCCTGTACAACCATGACAATTGGGTAATAATGTTTCCATTTTGCAGATGAAGAAACTGAGGCTGAGAGGTTAATTTACACAAGGTTAATAACTGCCTTGTTTTCACCCAGCTGAGTCATTCTTGTACAGAAGAAAGAAAAGTTATTCCAGAAAGGTTTCCTAAGTTTTCCCTAAAATGAATTTTTGACCTAGAAAACCAGATGGGGCATTTTCACATTTGGCCTCAATTTACACATATGTCTGTGTCATTAAGGAGGAGCTTTATCACCTGGCTGCAGAAGGGAGACATCCAGGATGCCGTACTGATAGCCTTCAGCAGCTGCATTAACATTTCAGGTGTCAACCTGATGGCAGTAAAGAGTTCTCACACTTGGCTTTCATTACTCCCCACACGTTTTTGTTGGAGATAACAGCAATCACATCACATCATTTTTCTCTTTTTGTCTTTAGAATTCAGAACAGATGACTTCGTCCCTTGGCTGCGTAACACAAAATAGCTGAGATTCTAAACTTCACAGTTAGAGCTATGATAAGCATCTTAAAAATTGTCATAGGAAGAGGGAAGAAATATTTAGTTTATAAATAGAGTTCCTAGTCTTCACTGAAATAGGTACTTGATTCTTACATATCAGCCCAGACATCAGACAGTTCACAGAGATGTCTGTGCCTATTGATGCAAAAATGCAACTAAAAGATTCCTCAGGAATTATCCCCTTCCCTCCTCCAAAAATCTTTTTTATGTGCATAATAATACACAAGGAGGTACATTAACTAAATTTAGAAATAGTTCCTTAGGCATAGATGGCCAACTGAGCTTTCTTTTAATGAAAGTTACTTGATGAGATCGTTTTCAACCACTCAGTGTTAAAATTCCATGCCTCGAGTTTTATAAAATAGTTTAAGTCATTCGTAGCCTCAGAGAGAACAAAGGACAGAAAAAGAAAGTTAGCAGAGCAGAGAGGCCCATTCTTAACAATGGATGATAAACCACACAGAGATTTGGCACCACTTAATTCCTGAGCTGTCTTCTGCCCATTTCTCTCTTCTCTTTCTGGTGGTAATCAAAGAAACAGGGGCTCCAGATAAAAAGTTTTTCCCTAAAGTTAGTTTAAACAAAGTTCAGTAGATTCAATTGTCTAGTTGGCTACAACATAGAGGACTAACTGAGAAAGAAGTAAATGTAACAAATCCTATCATAAGTCTGTAAGATATGCTGTTTGGATTTTTTTTTTTAATTATGTCTTTATTTTTTATTTATTTATTTATTTTTTAAAGATGACCGGTAAGGGGATCTTAACCTTTGACTTGGTGTTGTCAGCACCCTGCTCTCCCAAGTGAGCTAACCGGCCATCCCTATATAGGGATCTAAACCCATGGCCTTGGTGTTATCATCACCAGTGAGCCACGGCCCATAATTATGTCTTTAAATGGCAGGAACCATGTTTGCCCCACTTCGTCTTTAGCTACAGCATTGATTTGGTTCACTGTAGTGAAACGTTACCGCCACCTGGTGGTAATTTACCTGCATTGAAGGAAATTAAGAAGTAAGAAAATAAAATAAAACAAATTCATCACCACCACCACTATCCCTACCCCAACCCCCAAATCTGGTAGTAACTGATGTCATAAGATGTTAGAAGGAGGAAGCAGGTAAGTTACAGTGAAGCTGGACTGTGGAAAAGCTTGATGGTTAGACAAGGGGGTTGCCCTTTATTCTATGGGCACATAAACGCCATCGGAGATGTTTGAACTGGGAGGTTCAGATATATCAGGACGGCAGTACACCAAGTGTGAGAGGATCAAGGTGATGAAAGGGTTCTAGAGGCAGAAATGTAAAGTTAGAGATAATTTTTTTTTTTAAATCAAGCATATTAAATATCTACTGTGTGCCAGGCACTGTCCTGGGACCTTAATAGCATACAAAAATGAGTAAGACCAGTTCCCTCTCTCGAGAAGCTCCCAGATAAAGCAGTGTTAAATCAAGCATATTAAATATCTACTGTGTGCCAGGCACTGTCCTGGGACCTTAGTAGCATACAAAAATGAGTAAGACCAGTTCCCTCTCTCGAGAAGCTCCCAGATAAAGCAGTGTTGATCCAAATCCTTGCCCTCACTATGCTTCCCTCTATGGTTTCAGCAGGTGTTTGCACCTCTCTGGACCCCAGTTTGTTCATTTACAATGAGGAAGATTGCACTTGGGAGGTTGCAAAAGCCCTTTTGGCTCCAGTGCTCTAATATGAGTTTGCCTGGTTCAGATATTTCCAAAGGAAAACAATAGGAGGACAGCTCCCTATGTGAAGGAGATAATGGAGCTGAGTAAATTAAAGATTTCGCTTTTTTAATCTGAAGGTCCAAGCCTGGCTGGGAGGGGAATGGGGGGGGGGGGCAGAAATGCTGATATATACAGAAACCAGTCAGAGGGGGCTCGTTTGCAAATACAGAGGAAATAAAACCCGGGTAGGTGTGGGAAGACCATCGTGGCAGCTAGGCATGCAGAGATCCAAAACTCTGCGTTCAGCATGTGGAGAGGCTGGGCACGAAGGACGGGCTCAGTAGTTCTGTGCATCACGCTGGGGCAGAATGCAGCCTGTAGAGTCCCAGGCCCCTGTCTGCTCTTCCCCAGCTGTGTGCTCTTGAGCGAGGCACTTAACCTCTCTGAGCATTTCCCCCAGTGTAAAGGCGGCACGATAACAGTGCCCTCCTCAGAGAGCTGCGTTAAGTATTCTACGGGTTCACACGGAAACAGCGACTGGCCCCTGTAAGCATTCAGTGGATAGTAACTGATATTATTACCGTTCTCCTCCTCAACATCATTGCTATTTACAGAAAAGGTAAGTTTTCCCAGGGAGAAGTGGGAGAGGTGAGAGCCAGAGGACGCACCCATTCCTGCAAGAAGGCCCAGCTGGGGAAGAGGCACTCGAGGGAGAGGGACGAGGGGAAGGAACAGAGGACAGAATT
Source organism: Galeopterus variegatus (assembly GCF_000696425.1). Classification (NCBI taxonomy): domain Eukaryota; kingdom Metazoa; phylum Chordata; class Mammalia; order Dermoptera; family Cynocephalidae; genus Galeopterus; species Galeopterus variegatus. The sequence goes on along the minus strand of NW_007726308.1, from coordinate 794,739 downwards.
GTGAGGAGCAGGGGCTGGACTGCTTCACCACCACTGAGCCAGGGAAGACTCAAAGGAGAGTCTGAGAGAAGGTCACAGGACTCGGTGACTTGGTTATTGGTGACTTTTGAAAGAGCAGAACACAGGAAGGAATGCAGAATAAAGAAACAGTGTGCCGGACACTGAATCCCACAGCCTAGCTTTCCCGGACAAGAGGAGGATTTGGGTTTGTTTTAGAGAGTCAAGAATAGACCGACAGCAGTGTGTGTGTGATCTGCAGGCCGTGGCCTCCACTCTAGCCTGCATTTCCAATGTCTTACACTCCTCAGGACAAAATGAACCAGCCCCAATGCAATCCATTTCTACAGTGACCTATAGCGATCTATGATGTGCCTTCTCAGAACGTCAAGCCCTCAGGGATAGGGGCCCTGGATGTTTCTTTGAGACCAGAGATGAAAGGATGGTCCATAAAAGTAAATGATGAGGTAATGGTAAAGATCTGATAGTTCCAAGAGAAAAACAGCCAACAGACAGGAATCACTGAAGTCCCCACCTGCTAGTCAAGGAGACGTGGCTGTCCAGCCTGATCACACACCTTAGCCACGTGCTTCGTGGCCCCAGGTACAGCTCTAGTGCAGAGCAGGAACATGTTGACTTGTTGGTAAGGTGCCCGCTCTACAAACATCACCCTGTGTATCAGAACAGAATTAATTCCCTGCTCTAGTCACTGTGAGCCTGGGTTTTGAATCCGTGGAATGACGGTTCAGATCCCTCTTCTGTAACTCACTAACTGTGATCTTAGACAAGTCATTCATTCTCACAGTGCCTTGGTTTCCTCATCCATAGAATGGAGACAACAGTGCTGGGACCTACTTCACAGGGCTGTCTTGAAGAGTAAATGAGTTACTGCAAATCAAGTGAGGCTCAGACCAGAGCCTGATGAGTGGAAAGTGCTATATAGGTGAAGGCTACTGGTATTTTTTATTGTGTGAAGACCTCTAATAGAAAAAAAGAGCAACTGAGGCCTGAATCACCCGTCTTCACTGGCAGGGAAGAGGCAGAGAGCTTCCCCCTCACTGCTCATTCCTGGGCATGCAGAGATAAATGCAGACATCCCAGCTCTGTCCCTGTGGGAGCCCCTGGGAAGGCAAGGGTACATAATCCATTGCAGCCCCAGCCATGGATTCTCTGCCTGACGGATGGACAAAGTAGCTCCTGCAGGGAATTTGCATGATGCCCAAAGACCCACCTGTGAGACCCATAATCCTGGATGTTCTCTCTTGGCCATTCGGGCTCTGTTCTTTAGAGACTGACATGCAGGTGTGGCGTGGAGCATTTCGGTGGGCTCTGAAAGGCTAGCTGCTCTTTAGACTAGCAACAAGTGAGTCAACCTCTCTGAGTCTTCATATGCTCAACTGTGCAATGAGTGGAGGTTTTTCTTTTGAGTGGCGGATGGATTTTCTACCTGATGGGATCCTCATGAGAATCTGTGTAAAAGGTAATATCTGATTCATTACCAGAACTTATATATTTTATAGGCGTACCAAATACAGTTATATCTGGCTTTATTGAATCGAAAAAATTTTGAAAATCAAGTTCTATATTAAACTTGATAAAGTGAGCTTATGACTTAAAACGGTAGTTCCTAGACTTGCAGGTGCATCAACATCACTTGGAGGGCTTGGGGAAATCCAGATTTCTGAGCCCCACGCCGTAGTTTTTGATTCCGCAGGTCTGGATGGAGCCTAAGACTCTGCATTTCTAACAAGCTCCCAGGTGATGCGATGCTGCTGCTCTGGGGACCCCACTTTGAGAAACACTGACTGCAAGGAATTCTATGCTTCTAAAGCAGAGGAGGATCATTTTTTTTTTTCCCTACGGATATTTTTCTCCCCCTGATTTTTATTTTCAAACTTGAAATTTTTATGTTTGGGCTTCATTTAAAATGCAGCCTTTCAGTGCATCTGCAGTGTGTGTGAACTGGACCCATGTTCAGGGATTTTTGATCTTCTGTTTAATCTTGGCCTCTCCCTTTGGACCCATGAGTGTCAGCGCTGATATTTCTGATTCCCTGTTTGTGCTAAATTGAGACTCATCTGCTCAACCAGTCCTAATGTCACGTCTTCCCTCCTGCCTGATCACATGATAAGAGACACATTTCAATTCAAGGTTTCAAAGATATGATGACTCCCAAGACCAGAGAGAGAAAATTTATTTGAAATATTTTCTTAAAGATATTTTTATAATCACCCTTGTGACAGTTGGTAGTATGTCAGTAAATCAGAAAAGGTTGTCTTTGCTGTTTTATTGTGCATATGATTTAGCTGCCCATGACCAGTTTCATAAAACCTTACTCCCACCTAAGATGATTCATGTATTCACTTTGCTTATTCGTTCAGCAAGTGTTTATTGATTATCTGCTGGGTGCCAAGCTCTCTGCTAGATTGCAAAAATAGAGGCAGATAAAGACATCATCTGTTCCAGCAATGCAAACTACTTTGTAATGAGTTTTTAGTTAATTAAGGATGAATACATTTATGATTCTTGTATCATATACTTCACATACTTACCTAGTTCTGTATTCAGTTGCTGTTTTTGTTGTTGTTTTGTTTTGGGGTGGTACGTACTTCCTGACCAGCAATCCTTGTAAGTGATAATATATAATAACCAGATTTGTTGGGTTTCCACAAAGATGAACAAGATATTTAAAGAAGCATGCGATTAAATATGAGAAAAATAAACATCTAAAAATATTTGTACTATGCGGTGTGATGAGCAACACCAAAGGTAGTTTGGTGGGGGAAGTGATCTCTCTGGGATGCTTAGAGACGTCTTCTGAGATGAGGCAATACGAGAGGTGGGTTTTGAAAGAGGAGCATGAAGTGTTGGTTTCAGTAGTTTCCCTAACGTGGCTCCTGGTTGAAACACACTGTAGCATAGGACTTAAGTTCAAGTCCGCGGGGGAGAAACCCACCTCCGCTACTTTCCAGCTGTGCACTGTCGGCCAACATTACTCAATTTTTTTGAGCCTCAGTTTACTCATCCAAAAAACAGAAATAACATTACCTCTTACACAGAATTGTTGAAAAGAATAAAATGAGATAATATTTGAAAAGCACATAGCATTGTGTCTGACGTGTTATAAGCACTTAATGAAGTTATAGTTGTTTTAGTTGTAATTATCACACTGTTGATGGGTGCCATATGACACAAAGTCAGGGCTGAGAAACTAGCCAGTTGGGGTCTGCATGTCTGTTTAATGGTAGAGTCCTCAGAGCCTCCCATGTATGAAGAGTGTTGTGAGTTGGGCAGGGCTCTCTGCTGTGTTCTCAAACTTCTTTGGAAAGGAAACCCTTTATCCACTGCGCGTGTGTGAGAACTGGGGCTCCACTGATCATTTGTTGGTTCATAGTCTCCTCAAATTAGCCTGCTGTGCTTGGGGGAAACGGGGCTATATTTGCCTGATAATGGCACTGCCTTTTTATGTCATAGGTGAAAGCTTACCACGAGTCTATGGTTCCAGTTCTCTGGCTCCGTACTGTGCCTCCTGCATTCCCAAGTAGGGTGTGCCTGCAGGCGCCTTCTGAGGAGCTGGGTTACGGAAATCTCATCTTTATCTTTGCAATTTTTTCTATCATGGCCTCTAAAAAAGACTTGGGTGTGCCATCATAGCTATCTGTGAAAAAATTGGTTCAGTCCACGTGCTTTGTGAAACACTGGGAGAGTCTCCAAAAGAAGCCCCAATTGTCAACTGCAAGCATGCAAAATAGGCATATTAAGGGGTGATGACTCGACCCTTAAAAGCAGGGAAAAAGAACCTCTGTGTTTAGAAAAGATTAACCAGAAGATGCCTTTAAATTACAAACCTCCCTGGGCATAGCTTGTGTGTATCTGAAAGACTTACTCAAAAGTAAGCTCTGTTTTGTATGCCTGGTACACATTCCCAAATAAGTCCAAAAGAAATCAAAGTGACAGTTTCATTTATCTTTTTTAATTCGAAAAGTACTTTTTCAATATTGACACTAGAAATCAGCTCTGACATTGCTCTCTTTATGTCTTTTCTTCTCATCTGTGTCCACCTGCATCCTATTACATTGTATATTTTACTTTTCACTTAATACATCATAAGCACGTCTCAGGTTGCTACACAGTCCTTCTAATTATAATCTTTAATGACTACATCATGGTCCATCAAGTAGCCGAGCCTAATTTATTTGGCCATTTTCCTATGGCTAAACATCTAGGCCAATGAATTTCAGACTTTTTTTAGCTGCAGAAACTGTTTTAAGAAGCCATATGTAGAACCTGAGTATGTTTTATTGATTCTTTGCAGATATCCTAGCTTATTTAATTTTCAAAAGTAACTTATAAAGTAGAAACCAGTATTATCCCACGTTCTAACGTGAAATTGGTGCTCAGAGAGTTTCTAGAGTTTGCTCAAGGTCACAGACCCAGTAGGTCCTGGACTTGGGACATGAACACAGGTGTCTCTGACTTCAGAGCTCGGATCCTTTATGGGTGTTCAATGCAACTCAGCCCATGGGGGTGGGGCAAGGGAGGTGACCTGGTCCAAGTGATTCACTAGACCCTCTCTAGACTCGCCCCGATGGATGGTAGCTGGACATTGAACCAAGGACAAGTATTTTCTGAGCATCTGAAATGCAGGGGGCCTGGTGTAAACTCTGGTCCACCTGAGGCTCTAGGAGATGGCACCCCGGTCCCAGCCATTCCCATCCTGTTGACCCATTCCCAGCCTCTTGTCTGTCTGACTTCCAGAAGCCACTCTCTACAAGGATATAGATGTACATTCTCGTGCACCTTCCGATTGTGTCTTCTTTTCCAAATATTCGCTTTTGTGTGTTACCACTTGGGACCTACAACCACTGCTGCAAGTGGCTCTTCCATGTGCTTTTCTCTGCTTCCAGCTGCATTTTCTGCAAAATAAAAAAATATATATATATTTTGGTTTTCTGATATCAGCAAACCTCTAGATCACTGAGAAACTCAAGCTTTGCAGAATCCTACATGCCAGTGGCATTGGGGAGTGGGTGGCCACCTGCACAACTGCTCCTGTTTTCAGTGAGTTTTCCTTTGTCACTTAAAGTGCAGACCGAGAGCAGCATCCCTTTTCATTAGCGGTGCAGCTTTTCCTGTGGACAAGTCTGCCTTTCTTTCTCTGTGCTAGATGGAAACAAATCGCTGATTGAATTTTACCTTTCATATCTCTAGAAAAATAACAGGCTAGCACCTCCAATTAATTTCTTAGACGGTGTTGAATAAGAGGCGTGTTGCATCCTGTAAAGACAGCAGGGATACGGGGATGGAGTCTGCACTGTGTCTTCCCCCGCTGTCTTCAGGGAGGCTGGAGTTGTTCTGAGCCTTTCTTGTCTGAGTTCCAGCAGCTGGCCCTGACTTGCTTAGAGCTCAGGAAGGATGCCTTCCTTCATCCACCAAACACTGATGGGAAGTCAGCTGTGAGCTCGCACCGTGTGCCTCCCCTGGTGACCCAGCAGCCAACAAGGCAGACACGTTCCCTGCTCTGGAGAAACTGCCAGGCAAAATGGGGCTGTCAGAATGCGGCCATTCAAGGTGTCTCTGAATGTTTAACTAAATCGGATGTACCAGGGCTAAATACAGGGAGACAGGAAAGGGGTCAGTTGAGAACAGTGAGTCCCTGTGTTAGGTACTGGGGATTCAGAAGTCAATCCACATTGGGGAAATCCACACCCTGGTGAGAAAGCCACCCAAGAGATCAATTACTGTGTAACGTGAGAGGCACCGTGACAGCCGAATGCAAGGGGAACCATGGCCTCGTGGGTGGGGTGTTCTGCCCATCTGTGGGTTCAGAGGTGGCTTCAGGGAAGAGTAGATTCCTGAGCCACTTTCAAGCATTTATCAAATGGGCTAATGGAAGGAAGGCTATTTCAGACACTGAGGATATCAGATGCCGAAGTCCGGGCAGAGCATGTTTAGGGAGCAGCGAATAACTGGATGTATGAGAAATATATATTTGGGGTCCTGAGGGGGCTGAGCTGGCAAGATGAGCAGGAGGCAGATCACAGAAGGTCTGGCATGTCCTGATTTTGACCCTGGGCTTCATCTCACAGGTGACAGAGAATGGAGTAGGAGCCCCAGCTCTGCCACTTTCTAACTGTGTGAACTTGGCAGGCTCCTCAGCCACCTCATTTAGTAAATGGGGGTAATAATGGTTACTAACACCACAGGGGTGTCTTGGAGATTAAACCCAGTAAGCACATCAACCCCTTAGCATGATGGCTGGTCCTACTAAATGTTCAATAGCTTTCAACTATTACTGTTATTACCCGTGTCCTCACGTTGGTATTGATCCATACTGAGTGCAGTGAGGCCGAGTGGGCAGTGAGAGGCTTTGAAGTCAGATAGGCCTGAGTTCAAATCCCGCCTCTGCCATCACTCATTGTATGGGCCCCAGCATGTCCCTTAATCTCCCTGAGCTTCCTTCACTTCCCTGCCCCTCAGTTAGGGACAGTGTGTGTCGCTCACCCAGCCCCACACTTGGTGCACAGATCCTCAATAAATGACAGGTGTCGTCGTCATCATCATCATCATCATCTACTTCTGTTACCCTTGACAACAGCGACAGTAATAGTAATGATGAGCAGGGGAGTGGCATAAGGTGGACTCCATTCTGGAGAGACTCATGAAGGGTTTGGAGCTGGAGGAGTGGAAGCCAGCAGGCTGGGCCAGGCCAGGAGTCACTGCACCTCTCCACATCCAAAATACCTGGGGGAACGTCAGAAAGTACAAATGCTGGAGGCTTTCACCCAATTCTGATTTGACAAGTCTGATACAGTGCCCCTAAATTTGGGCTTTTAAAAGTTCCCCAGGGAATTTTGCTCTTCGGGCAGGTATGTGGCAGGTCTGAGAAGCCTCGCTGGTGGTGCTGGCCAGGCCCGGGGCAGAAACAGAAGAGGGTCCCGGAGGTGAGGTGAAGGTGCCTATGTAAGTAAGCCCCCTGGCTCTAAATCCACCCCCCTAGGGGAGCTCGTTCTCTCTCTGCCCCACCCAACAGGGAGCTTCCAGGGAGCAGGAGAGTTCGCCATGTTCCACCTAGGACTTCTCTGCATCCTGGTCCCTGCTGCACCTGCTTCTGCAGGATTTGGGCTGGCTAGGGGAGCTCGTTCTCTCTCTGCCCCACCCAACAGGGAGCTTCCAGGGAGCAGGAGAGTTCTCCATGTTCCACCTAGGACTTCTCTGCATCCTGGTCCCTGCTGCACCTGCTTCTGCAGGATTTGGGCTGGTTCAACCCCATGATCTGCTGTTTTTCTTGCACTTGACACCTGGTTCTTTGGGCTTTCCCTTTGTGAATCCATTTCTTCATTGTTTACCTTTTTATCACACTCCTTTAAATTATCGAATTCAGTCAAGCTTCTGATAACAATTTAAGCACAGAAATGACTCAATTAAAATGAACCCTTCCACCCCTTCTAATCCCACCCTAACACTTCCCAACATCATCACCATTAACAATTTGGTGCATTCCTCTACATATGTTTTCTTTTCTTATATTTACATATATATCTACAGACAGGGCTTTGCTTTGTTTTGATTTGATATTACAAAACTACTGGCTTATAGAATACGGTTTATCTTATAACTCGTCTGTCCCCCATGAAAAAAAGATGTGGTCATCTTTCCTTGATGATACAAATTCTCCCTCTGTAATTTAACCCTGTAATCCTGTAATTTATTAACTCATCCCGAGTCTCAGACTTCTTTCTGCTGTTTTGCAAACCTGAGCCATCCAGCAACAGTTTTTTGTATACTATCTCTCCAGATGGGCACTTTTCAGTCCTGTAGGATAAATTCCTAGTTGTGGGATTGCTCATTTCTGACATCCAGTTTCCTGATCCTGGGCGCCAACATCCGTTGTCTCTTTCTCTGACTCAACCCACGCTTGATGAGATTTCAGTTTTACTCTGCCATTGCAGCGATGAGAAAACAGACACCAGGGACTGCCTCTGGATATTGTCAACAAACAGAAATGTTATCATGAAAAGGCAGTGTCTACTCACAGATGATGAAATGACCATTTTTCATAGAGTTTTTCTTTTTATTTGACATCTCAGCTGTCAATTCCAACATAAACACTTGTTTTTTTCCCTCTGTAACTAGTCTCATTCGAATACCAAGATAGCCAACAGCACAAGAGCAACTTTTTCTGGTCTCATAAATACAGC
>NW_007726308.1:711152-785726 GCF_000696425.1 Galeopterus variegatus | reverse complement strand
TTTTTTAATCTTAATGAAAATAACAGAACTCAGAAAATCCGCTGGCATTTCATCTAAAAATACTTTGTTAGCATTGGATGTAGCAATGCTGTTGATAAAAAATGCATCTTGACCACCGTTTTCATGCTTAAGGAGTCTTTCTTCTTGGCGTGCATTCCGATGGGAGAGAGGACAGAGTAAATGTGATTAAATTATCGGGCAGAAACACATGACTATAAATAATTGACTCTCTCATGTTTCGTGAGCCTTAACCTCACACTTTAGAATGTTTATTTCCTGTATTTCAAAATGTTTATTTACTTTTCTCCATTGACTTTAATTAATTTTGCCTTTGGCTCATAAACAGGTGAAACTGAAAACTTTTTTATTTGCATTTTTATCTTGAAGCAAGCTAACTAATTAAACTTTTCAATTTGGTTTCGCTGTGCTGTACCGGAGCCACAGGAAAATGGCTGACAGGTTCATAGGCATAGGTTTGTGACTGTTTTTCTAATAAAGAAGTAGAAGGACCTTTTGGAAATTAGGATGGTTTTATGTAATTAGTAAATGTAAAAACTGAATTAAGAAGAAAGATGAGTAAATGACTCAATTGCAAAAAGAGGTATAAGGAAGGTTCTAGAAACTACATACCAGTGAATGTCCCATGAGACCCGCAAAAAGTATATAATGAATTAAAAAGAATAGACTGTGAGCATTACAGTTTGTAGTAGTGTTTCTCAACTGGTAGAAAAGAGGAATGCCCAAGGCATAACGTATATAGATTTCTGTCTGATACACAACAAGTTCTCTCATAAAATCTTAGAGATTAGAAAAAAAAAGACACCATTTTTTTTTAAAAGTAGAAATTTAGGACACTATCTTAGTGAAAATATTTGCAACACATTTTATTGATAAAGGATTAGTAAATGGATTATATAAAGAACCACTAAATTCAATAAGTTGATTTATTGATTGATCGTTTATTTAAATATAAATGATTAATAAATTTATAACAAGCTGTTTACACTCATTGACCATCAGTGAAATTTAAATAATAATTAGACAGGTGTATAATTATATATAATTTTATGTCTACCTGATTGGTAAATATTAATTCTAGAAATGCCAAGGGTTGGCAATAACATAAGAAAATGGAGACCATCATTGACTGCTGTTGGGAGTATAAATTGAAACAACTTTGAAGAAGAATTTGTCATAATGCACAAAAGTGGAAGATGTATAACCCATCTCTAGGACTGTACCTGCAAGGAACTTTCACTTCTGCACCTGGGTGCAGGGAGAAGACCATTCTTGGAAGCACTTCTGGCAGTAGCAAAAAATAGGAAACAATCTGTCTGCTCACTGACCAAAGCATAGCTGAGTAAATGAAGGTGCAGTCAGCTGATGAACTGCTCTACAGCAGTGACTGCGGTCTCCACCATAGCATGAAAAACAGAGTTTGCAGGGGGAAAATGCATATAGTATGATTGCATGTATATAGAATTCAAAAAACATAGAAAACTAATATGTTTGGAGACAGATAAGGAGTAAAACTATGAAGCAAAACTATGGATACTGGACTTAAAATTTCAGATAGCTATTTTTCTTGGAGGGGAAGTAGGGGGATAACATCACGGGGCTGTGGTGGTGGCATGGTAACAAGGTATTTCTTAAGCTGGCTGGTGGGTACAAGTGTTGATTTTGTTCTTATACCTTGCTGTATGTTATATATGCATGAGTGTACATACATACATATAAACGTACATGTGTACATATATTCCTTTGTATATATAAAATAATACATTTTTTTCCTTTTTTTGTTTATTAATATTATTTTTTTACATTCTATGATATTGTTGCAGAGCAGTTGGGAAATGTGATGGAAGAAGGAGGAAGGAGGAGGGGTGGGATTGAGGCCTGTGGCATCCCCCACATTCCCACAGGGGAGACCAGGGGGCTTCCAGTGGTGGCTTGGTCATTGCTGGGCTGTGTGCAGATGTCAGGGGGTTGTGGCAAAAGCCTCACCCCTCACCTCCCCAGCTTGGGAACCGGGGGACCTTCTTGCTGCAGCTTGGTGATCATCACTGGGCTGGCTGTGAGGGGGTGAGGTGGGGCTTGGTCAAGGCCCTCGGCCCCCCACCACCCTGGCTTGGGAAAGCCCAGGGTGCTTCCTGTGGAGGCTCGGTGGACATTGCTGGGCTGGTTGTGTGTGTTGGTAATACATAATTTTAAAAAGAGAAATATGAGCTAGATGACATGTATCAGGCACTAATCTTATCTCATTCAACATTTATATCAATAACTTATTAAAAACATAGCTCACTCAGAGTAGATGAGGGATAGCTAATATGACAGATGATTGAATCAGGTTTCCTAAAAGGCATGGATAAGCTTCAGCTATGAACAGATGATTTAATGTAACAGAGTTGACTGTTAAGTCTTGCCCTGCGGATTCTCAAATACCAGCTCTCTAAATCAGGGTGAGACCCCTTATGTTAAACAGCAATTCACATGAAAACAATGTTAGGGTCTTAGCTGACCACAAGCTCATAAGAAACCTTCTGTACAAATACCTGCCCAGAAACCTAATTTCCGCCTTAGGAACAGTGATCACTCTACCTCAGCTAGCACAGGTCAAGCCACGTCTTGCATATTTTGCTCCCAGCACCTTGATTTGAATAGGAAGTTGACAAACTGTAGCATGGTCAGTGGATAGTGACTAGCAATGAGAGATAGATCTGCATATTAGCTTTTGGCTCATCAGAGGGGGATGTGGAAGAGCCAGAGCAGGACCACAGGCTTCCAGAGATTGATTCTGGTTCAATGTAGACAAGTTCTCACCAATGTCAGAGACCCAAAAAGCAAAAGGCTGCTTACTTAACAGGTATGAGCTCAGGTCCCCGGGTGGGTTCAGGCAGGGGGCTAGACACCTCACTCTTCCTACAGTTGTATGAAAGGTGGGCTCCATGGTGCTGACGTCCCTTCCACCTCATGGCTCCCATGTGTCTATTAGAATAACCAAAGAGAAGTCACAGGGAGAAACTAGGAAACCGTTCTGGTTGAACAGAGGCCAAGAGGGAGGCCCGGGGCAGCACAGGCGCCAGCAGTGCTCAGTAGCCTCCACACCTGCCTCACACTTCCCGCAGGCAGCAGTGGCCACCGTGCAGGCAAATCCTTGATCTGTCCAGTGGGTCCTGTCTCTGTTGCCTTGGCCACTAGGGAAGGGGATGCCATGGCTCAATTTCTGGCTGTAGACAAAGAAAGGAAGTTGGGCTTGGGAGTGTCGAAACCAGACACTGAATCTCCCTCTGTCTCCTTTTGCCTCTGTGGTCTCAAGTCCATTTCTATCTTTCTCTGAGTTTCAGTTTCCCCTGTTTGAACAAGGGCCAGGTCACCTACTGCAGAAGGTAGTGAGATTGGATAAGAATAGGAAGCATTCAGTACAGTATTTCTTGACCAATACCCAGCCCTGCAAATCATGAATAAGAATATTCCTACTGCTATTTATTTATTTTTCATTCCTTCACTCATTAATTCATCCAATAAAAGTTTATGTTATACTTATATCCCAGCTACCTGGTGGCCTCCTAGCCTATGGGAATATGCCTATAGAAATGATAGTCATCTCGATCCCTCAAGAAGCCTACAGTTGGTGAGCTGAGACTGACCATTCAACAGGCAATTACAGCTCAATTTGCCAAGCACTAGGGTGAGGAGAACCATGGAGACAAATGGAATCAAAGAGGGGGAATATTTCACCCTGTCTCAGGAGGGAGGTTGGGGCCAGACTTTCCAGGGTCCTAAAAGATGAGCAGAAATTATTGAGATGAAGCAGGACTGGCACAAGGGGGCAGGGAGACAGTGTAAATGGTCCATTCCTGAATGAACAGCATGTACCAATGCCCAGATATAAGACAGCGTGGCCAACCTGGGGAAGTTCAAGTTGAGAGCAATAGTCAGGATGGGCTAGCTTACACTTCTATCACAAACAACCCCAAATTCAGTGACTCACAGTAAAAATGGTTCATTTCTTCCCTTTATCTAAATCCTACAGGAGCTGGTTGTGGGGTCTGTTCCATGTCACCCTTTCTCTGGGATTTAGGCTGATGGAGTGGCTACTCTCTAGAACATCGGCCATGGCTGTGCAGAGGGAAAGACAGAACCACATGTCAGACACTGGTGTGTAGAACTTCCACTCCAAAATGACATGTATCACTTCTGCGTACGTTGTATAGGCCCGTGTCAGGCACAGAGCCACACCTAAAGCCAGCAGGGGAGGCGAGCACAGTCCTTCTGTGTGTCCAGAAGAAGACCGGGAAGTATTTGTTGCTAGTGGTAATGACCACCACATTCCATGTAGCAGAGAGGGGGCAGCTACTGGGGGACAGAGAGTGACAGATGAGCATCGACCAGGTCATGAAGGTCCTTTACGCTGTGTTCTAGATTTTGTACTGTCTCCAGCAGAAGCCACTGAAGGGTCGCAAGTCTGGAATAGCAAGATTGGTTCTCACTTTAGGCACGTCCTTGGATAGGATTCACTCATTTGTTCCATGAGCATTTGCACTGATGATAGAAGGCAATGCGGTTCCCCTCACATCTGAGAAAGGAGAAGGGGATCGATGATCAGCAGCTAAACAAATGAATTGATAATGTTTCAGAGGGTGACAAGTTGCAGGAATGAAAGTGAAAATGGGATAATAGGAGTTCAGAGCCTGTTAGAAAGAGAAGACAAGCCAGCAGCACTCAGGTGAGGGGTGGACAGGTTGAAAGCTATGCAGGAGGCAGAAGCGCAGAGCCAGCTGAAAGTGCAGAACCGCAGGACGAGGGCAAATGGGGTAAGATGCGTGGTGATGCCTCGGGCAGGAGGCTTCAATAAACATCAGCTGCATCTGGAGGCAGAGTTAGAACAGCTCTTTTGGAGCACTTTGTCCCCTTGAATATAGATGTGACACCAACCCTTGGCAGGAGAGTGAGTAACAGACAAGCAACTCAGCTGGTTTATTAAGATAGAAATGTTCGCAAGCGCCTGAATAAAGACTCAAGTCAATGGGAGCTGCCTTTTTAATTGATAAGAACAACTCAGAGGTAAAGGACATGTGAGATGCTGGATGCTTGTGTTGTTGTAGTATTGAGGAATTCTTTACAAGGCTCAAAGCAGACCTCCCATCAACCGAGAGTGAATTGATGATCTGTGCATGACCTCGTGTGCCTTTCTGTGGGGTAGAATGAGATTAGAAGAAAAGTTGTCTCTTTTACTCCCCTTGTTCCACTCCCATGCTGGCAGTCAGCACAGTTCACAGATTTATCCGCTGAGGAAGCACCTAACAAACTCTCCTCTTGCACCTCCATGCCCTTTTGGCGCTATGAATGCGAAACTGCCGGTATTGTTCCAGGTATCCTGCTAGAATCACAGAGCGGAAGGTTGAAAGGTCACCCAGAGGTGATCTGAGTGTTCCCCTTCCTCTAGAGGCAGGATATCCACTGCCATTCAACAGAAAGTGTCATTCATCCCACACACACACACTCAGCGAGGGGAGCTCATGATCTCACAATGCAGGACCCTATGTCATTGGACAGCTCCCACAGCTGCCATGTTCCTCCCAAGACCCATCCACTGGTTGGTCCTAACTAGAAGCCACATGCGGTTTTTCTGTTCCAGTCTAAGCATAAAATCATTTGAATATTGGGAGGTAGCATGCTCCCAGCTTAGGACACTGTCAAATCATGTTAGGCTAGTTCCTTTCTTTCTATGTATCTTTCCTTCCCTTTAAGTCTTAAGACTTAAGACTTCCAAGCAAGACAGACCCAGTCAATACAATTAATCCCTATATGGCAATACTCTGCCATCTAGAACGACCACTGCCCTCTCTCTTTCTGACAGTCTCTGGTTTGTTTATTTCCCTGAAAATCCATAGGAACCAGGATGGTTCAGGACTCCAGCCATGGCTCAAGTAGAGCAGAATCCAAGGGCAGGGGAGGAGGATTCTAACCCTTCTCCATAAAATTTACTTCTTGGTACAAGAAAGAAATGTAACTCTTAACAGTTTACATTCAAGAACATTCCTATCCAGACCCTTGCTCTTGATTGACTCTAAAGCCTCTTTCTGCTCAAATATTTTGTGGTTCAGAGAAAAAAAAAATACACTGTGCACATTTTTCTTTTTTTAAAGATTGGAAAGAAATGAGGAAAAGCCTTGTCTTGTCCATGTTTTTACAGAAATGTAAAGCATATGTCCTCTGTGACAGAGATATTTCTTTCCCTCTAAATCCAGCAGGTCCATGACAGAGCTTAAGTGCAGTAGATGTCCCACATCTGTCTTCCTGAGCCGCTTTGAGGCATTTCTGAAAAGATAACACAGCTTCCTCAGGAGCGGAAATCTTGAGATTTGGGAGCTGGCCCCTCACATGTCTTTGGGAATTGAGTCTAGAAAACATGTCCATCATTAGCTGACCCTGAGAACAGAATTAACAACCCTGGCAGCAGAGACTGAGGCTGTCCTCCGCTGAGTTGATTCTCAAGAAACTGAGGCTAAAACATTCTCTGGGTGCTAGACACATGTTTCCCAGGGCTAGGCCCAATCCCGTCCCTCTTCCTGAATCTTTCTTAGCTGTAGAACACAGTGCCCAGCCACAGACTCTGGGTCCTGATTTGGGTTCCCACCCTGATTCTGCCATGCACTGGCAGTGTAACCTCGAGCTGGTCACCTCTGCCCCACCATTGACAACACAGGTGTGAACATAGAGTCTCTATGAGGCCAAGTAAGTACACCAGTGCTTAGCACTGTGCCTGCGCATCACACGCAGTCAGCGTGGTAGGCTGAATCACAACCACCTGAAGAGATCAAGTCCTAATCCCTGGAACTTGTAAATGTGACCTGATTTTGAAGAGGAGTCTCCAGATGTGATTAAGGGTCTTGAGAAGAGGAGAGTACCCTGGATTACCCAGGTGGGCCCTGAGTGCCATCACACGTGTCCTTATAAGAAAAAGGCAAAGAGAGACAATACAGACACACAGAAAAACAGGCGATGT
The DNA here is from genome assembly GCF_000696425.1 of Galeopterus variegatus. Lineage (NCBI taxonomy): Eukaryota > Metazoa > Chordata > Mammalia > Dermoptera > Cynocephalidae > Galeopterus > Galeopterus variegatus. The sequence goes on along the minus strand of NW_007726308.1, from coordinate 778,717 downwards.
GAGGACAGAGCAGAGAGAGACACAGCTACAAGCCAAAGAATGCAGGCGGCCACCCAAAGCTGGAAAAGGCAAGGAACAGGCTCTCCCGCAGGATTTCCCAGGAGCATAGCCTTGCTGACACCTTGGGTTTGGACCTGAGCCTCCAGACTGTGGGAGAATAGATTCCTCTGGTTCTAAGCCACCCAGTTTGTGGTTTTTTGTTACAGCAGCCCCCCAAAATGGATTTAATCAATGACGGAGGAGCCATTAGCATCCCTGGAACACAAGCCTTGAGGGGACAGAAACCCTGTCACACTGTGCGCAGCTTAAGGCAAATACTCAGTAGCAATTTGCTCAATTAAATAATTCAGACTGCTGCCTTTCTGCCTCTCTTTTCCCCTCTGTCTCCTCCCTTTCCTGATGAAATTTAACTGCCTGTACATCATCAGCCAGTTGAAGCTTTCATCTTTCATTTAATTGCTAGCTGCATCTTTCTCCCATTGCCCTGGGGGATGGTTTCTGACTGTCCACCATTTGGTAAGATGGGTTGTGTAGGACACGCGAACAGATGCACAGGACTCTGCAGCTTGCTATGTCTTTTCTCTGTGGAGGTGGCTCTGTTGGACAGCAGTACTTTTCAGTTTTGCTGGGCTGTGTCTGGGCCAGGTGTTTGTTTAAGGGGTTGTATTCAGCCTCTGCAGAATGTTCAAGAGCATGGTTCATGTGGTGGGTGCTCAGGGCTTTTCACCTTGTCGTTTTTTCAACTTAACTGCAAAAAGAGCCTCAAAGTTCCCAGCTCTTAGGAATCTTTAATGTGCCCACTCTCCTAGCAGGAGGGAGAATTGGAAGCTAAGCAGTGGTGCTGTCTTTAATAACTCTGTGCTCAGTGAATGGGCACATTATTCCGTGGAAGAAAATGTTTTAAAGGCTTCAATGCTAAATACTAATCGAATTGTCGGGGAAACAGGCTTTTCAAAGTCAGTAATGCAGGAAGAAAAAATTGAGACTGGCCCCGCCCTAAATCTCAGCTGAGAATAACTACAGACATTCAAAAGTCACCTCACACGGATGATGAGCCATGTCGTCCTGCCCCAGGATGCTTCAGTGCGACCTTGAACGTGCGTTTTTGTCTAGTGCACGCGTCACCCTGCAGTGCAGTTTTGCTTTCAAACGTCTCTGTCTCTCCCAGTGGCATGTGGGCAAGTTGCAGGCCTGGACAACCATGCGGCAGGCCCCAACGAAGGGCAGAGGTGAAGGAAACGGAATGTTTGTGACATGCAGGCAGGATTTCTCACTTTTTTTTCCTGGAGTGGAGACAGGATTGACCAGTGAAAGTATATCTTATATTTGAAATGAATAAGATTCTTGGATTGTACAAAATACCAAGGGCACATTGCACTGATGAGGCTGCTGTGGTTTCTTTAAGCCCCTAAGGTGACTCAGGTGGAGGATTTCGAAGAGACACTTAGGGTGTGTCCCGTTTGAGTCCTGCTATTGTCATGAATCTGTTATGTGTCCACAAACAGTCTTTCTGTGGCCCTTGTCTGTAACAGGCAGCTATTACAGTACAAGATGTCCTGTTTCAGATCTGTACATCTCCCCTGGGCCTTTGGCTGTAGTTAGTCACTGTCCCCATCCCCCCGCACACACGCATTCTCAAGATAACATTCACCTGACTCTCAGCTGCCTCCCTCCAGGACCCTCTGCTGCCTCCTGCTCACGACCTCAGCCCTTGGCTGTCAGGAAGCCTCTTTCCTGGCCATCACTTGGCAGGGCTGTAGTAGAAGTTTATCATTTGATCTTGGCTCTTTCTCTTAGCCTTGGATCCTTGCTGAAATCCTTCCTGTTAACCTAGACTCCTCCTATCACAGAGCACAACATCCCCACGGTGCTCTCGCATGATGCCTTGCCTCAGAGTTGCCACCTCTGGAAGAGCTGACTATGCCAGCCCTCCTGGCCAGCAGGAGGGAGGATCTGCTATCACTAGTCCTGTGGCTGCTAAAATAGTAACAGCTGCCACACCTACAGGCTCAGGCAACACACCCAGGCACTGAGCTCCATCTTCTCTGCATCTCATTTGACCACCTCAGATCCCCGTCGGGCTAGATACCACCTGTGTGAATTTCCTATTGCTGCTGGGACAACTTACTACAAACCTGGTGCTCAGAAATGCACATGTATTCTTTTATACTTCTGGGTGCTGGAAATTCAAAATCAGTCTCATCTCATTGGGCTAAAGTCAAGGTGTCAGCAGGGCTGGTTCCTCTGGAGGCTCCAAGGAGAGAATCCATTTTCTTGTTTTTTCCACCTTCTAGAAGCCACCTGCATTCCTCGGCTCCTTGGCCCCTTCTCCACCTTCAAATCCAGCAGCACAGCACCCTCAGGTCTCTCTCTTTGACCTCTAATTTCGTTGTCACATCTCCTTCTCTGATTCTGACTTTCCTGCTTCGCTCTTAAAAGGACCCTGTGGGGGCTGGCCTGGTGGCGCACTCGGTAGAGGGCGGCGCTCCCGCCGAGGGTTCGGATCCCATGTGGAGACCGGTTCCCGCTCACTGGCTGAGCGCGGTGCGGGCGCAACACCGAGGGTTGTGATACCGTTGCCAGTCCCCGGTACGGGCGCGACACTGAGGGTTGCGATCCTGTTACTGGTCACGAAAAAAGACAAAAAGGAAAAAAAAAAAAAGGACCCTGTGATTACATTGGGCCCACCTGGATAATCCAGGAAAATCTCCTAGTCCCAAGATCCTTAACTTAATCACATCAGCAAAGCCCCTTTTACCTTGTGAGGGAACGTGGTAGCATATCCACAGGTTCTGGAGATCAGGAGGTGAATATCTTTGGGGCTATTATTTTTCTAGCCACACTGCTATTACCAGTGTGTGGTAAGTGACCCACAGCTCAGAGAGGCTGAGCCATGTGCCATACCCTGCCAGCTAGCAAACTGAAAGGCCAGGATTTGAAGCAGACAGTTCGATCTTGGAACCTGGGTTCTAAAACTCAACTATGCCATGAGCTCACCTGAGCAGTGCCTAAATGCCCACCTCACCTGCCAAACTCTCAGCAACTTACAAGAAGGAGATGTATTTTATCAGCACCACACTCTCTCAAGTGAGCCACAGGCTGGCCCTTTGGAGTTGTATTTTAATTATCTCTTGAGTCACCCAGTGCATGGGATAGACACTGGACTATTGTTAAGGCTTAACGTTAAGTCAAAATGGTGATCACCTCCCACATACAGTAGTCTACCTCTATCTATGCAACCTAAGAGTGCCTTAAAAAAATAAAATAAAAAGAAGCATTTCACACTAACCTTGCTTTCATCCAAAACTTCTACTTCTTTATCAAAAGTGGAGCTTCTGAGCTATGCCCCTCCCATCTTTTAATAACAACGATATTGTGTTCTCAGAGAACACAGAGTCCTGGGGTGAGTATTACATGTACTAACTCATTTAATCCACACAAAAACCCCATCAGGTGAGTACCATTTTTAGCCCCACTTACTGCCAAAAATCTTGGGGTCAGGGTTGTCCAAGGTCACATAGCTATTAAGTGGCACAGCTGAGACTAAACTTGGGACTCTCAGTCTCCCATGAGCATGCTCTTAACCCCTTTGTGTATTGCCTGCCTGGATGGAAGGCTGGTGGGGATTTATTTTAGATGGTGCTCTATGGTTGCAAGCAATAGAAGCCAACCCCAACTTTCCTTAGCAAAAGGGAATTGATTGGCAGATCTCTGTGCTGTCAGTCTTACCAAGAGGCTGGAGAAGTGAGTATTGGGAAGGAAAGAACCATGATGGTTCTGCAGCCCAGAAGCAGGAAATCAGCAGCTGACTTGGAGCAGAGACAGTGGTGTCCAGGTACTGCGGCTCAGGTGCAGGGGGCTCATGATTTCAAATCCGAGAGAGTATCTAGTCCAGCCAGCTTGAGTCATGTGCTATTGGGCACCTGCTCCTCTGGGCTTGAGGAGCAGGTGACTTTGGTCTCTCCCCTGCCACATTGTTTCCAAGAAGAGAACATTCCAATCTGTAAAAGCAGTACTATTAGGAGATAGAAACACACATACAGGGAAGACCGTTTAAAACAATAAATGAAATGAAAAAATATCCATGCAGAGTGAGCCAGAAGCCATTGGATCTACTCTCCATTATGTAACAAAATATTTATTGAGCACCTACTATGTGCCCAACCCTGTTCCATTCAGTGGGGTTACAAGGGAGAACCAAATGTGTGTTAAGTTTCATGCATCTTAAGTTATTCCCTGAGTGGTATCCTGATGGCTTGGCAGAGGCAATGCAGCTTTCAAAAGTGAGACTCATGGTGTAGAGAAATGAATCATGTCAAGTGGAAGTGACTCTCAAGGTCCACATGGCATGGATGGTCAGGGAGAATCTATGCCACCCTTCCCCAAGCTGCAAGCCCAGACAGTCCAGAGGCCTTCCTCTTAGATCTCTGTCTCAGGGCGTTTACTTTCAGATCTGTGTGACCCTGATAAAGCTCCTTTATCAAGTTTTATTCTTCATAAAAGATCCATTACCCTAGGATCATAAAGCAACTCCTTCTAATTCAGTGTTATTTTATAAATACTTTCATTGCTAACATCAATCACAGGCAGCTGACTTCCCAGCCATAAAACAACAGCTTGCAACATCACCATGTTACCAATATGTATTTACTTATCAAGTTGAAGAACACATGTTTGCAAAATCAGCAACATTACAGCTCTCCTAGCAATTTGCCAGCACTTTCTTCCCGTTGAACGCCAAGTCTCCAATGTGCCGTATTTCAGCATCCTGGCTTATTTGTACCTTGTTACTGCAGTAATCACCAACCCTCACCCGCTCCCATGCAAACCTCCCTGGGCTCCTCATTGATCATGCCTGTGACTTCAGGCAGGTCATTTACCTAACAGGTGCAGTTCTGGAGTCATTGATCATCTGTCCTGCACTACCACTTGGGGAGACAGACCCTGTATGTTCCCTGGGCTCCCAGACTTGGCTCGAAGATGCCCCAGACAAGCTCTGGCAGGTCAGGGCAAAGGTGTTCTATAGCCATTCTGCAGGGACAGTTCTTGAAAATTAATTATTCTTCCCGCAAAATGCAATTTGAAATGCCTAATTGACATGAGCTGTGCTGGAAGCCAGGGGGAAGAGCAGGCCTCTTGGACCCACTACCCAGGTCTGCGTCCCGGCTCAGTCACATTCCAGCTGGATAACAGGGCAGTGGTCAAGTGACCACACCCCCCTGGGCCTCAGCCTCCCTCCCTGTAAAACAGGGCCAGTGACACCTGCCTCACAGGGTTGGTGGGAGGACTGAATGATTGCAATACCCCGAACAATCTGCACGATGGCATGACCCTCTTGAAGGCTAGCTCTTCTTCACTTCTGTAGTCTTCTGGGTATCCTCCTGAGTACTTGCTCTGCCACTTGCCAGCAGTGATCTTGGGCTGGTTATTTAGCTTCTCTGAGCCCCTGGTTTTCCTTCTTTACAAATAGTGATGATCTAATTACCCTGGCAGGACGACTGATTATGAGGACTCTTTCTGGCATGTAGTTCATCTCCCTCTCCAAGGTACACACATTTATCTCCCTCTCCAAGGAATTACTTCCAAGTCCGCCTAATCATCCCCACCCCTGCACCCATATTTTACATGTATCTTCAACTTTACATAGTTGTAGGTGTCAGCCCATTTTACAGGTGAGGAAATTGAGGCTCTGCGAGGTTGAGTATGTGGCCCAGATCATGTGACTGATAGTAGAAGATCAGAGTCTACTTCTCTTTAGCCCCTATCTATTCTCAGCATTCTACTTTCCAGACTCCATACCAGGCCAGTAGAATCAGAACCTCTAAGGGTGAATTTCAGGCATCAGGAGTATTTTAAGATCTCCCCAGTGATTCCTATGAGTAGCCAGCATTGCAACGCATGGCTCTAGGCCATATTCCATCAATGTCATTCTGCTGGGTCTCAGGTTGTCAGTGTAAAACTAGGCAGAAGTAAGTACCTAATTAAAAAGAACAGGTGGAGGAGGAGCCAGTAAGTCAAGGCAAAAGCCAAGGAAATAGCAGATGTCTGATGTCTAAATCAAGTCCAAGAGCTGGGAGCCAGAATAGGAATAGTGTGAAGCTGTAGCAGGTCTCCCAGGTTAGGGAACCCAGAGATTGGTGCAGGAAGAACCAGCACCTAAGCAGGTGCAATACTAGAGCAGTCACAGTTGACATCTGCACTATGACATCATGCTTCTCACCTAATAGGGACAAAACCATGGGAGAAGACAAGAGTTTGATGAGCAGGTGCAGTTTTGGTGCCATAATCACAAAAGCAAAGGCATTTGCATTGTTGACGATTGGCAGAGTACAGGCGCTGTGGCTGAGGCATTCACTGCTCACTGACTGTTTAAGTGTCGCCTTATATGTCCCAGGCCTCCTGCAGGTCTGGCTCCTGGCTCTTGATGAGGACTGCCTGTATAATTTGCAGGGTCTAGTACAAAATAAAAATGCAGGGCCTCTTATTCAACAATGACGAGGAATGTCAAGAGAGAGAAAGCAAAGCATTAAACAGAGCACAGGGCCCTTCTGAGAGTGGGGCTCTGCGCAACTGCATGGGTCACATCCACAGGAAACCCCCTGCTCTTGAGCTTGCTTTAGACACCAGATCTGTCCAACAGACTGCAGGTAAGAGGGATATGCATCTTCTCTGACTGAAACATTTGATGAGTTGCACTGTGACTTTTCAGCTCTCTGCTCTCCCCACGACAGTCTGGAAACCATGTGTCCCAGATGGCCTGGCTACAAGATTCAAGTCTGGATCCCTAAGTCACCACTTGGAAAGGATCTACCCTTGGAAAGGATCCCCCAAAGTTGACTGAATTTGAGTGAGAAATTAACCTTATGTGCTAAGCCATTGAAATTACAGGGTTGGTTTGTTATTTCAGTGTAGCCTAGCTTAAGAGAGTCTACGTTTTTAAAGAGCAAAACTGTTTCACCTTTGTTTTTAAAATAAGTATACATGATAGGGACAATAGGCCCATTCAGAATTGACCTAGGAGTTAGTTAATATTTAGTGCAAGTCAAGCATTAATTATTTACCTGTCTTCCACTCCACCTTCATCCTCACTTTAAGCTGTAAGAGAAGAAAGATGATAAAACTATTCATCCTTCATTCATTCATTCATTATTCACTTATTTATTCACTCATGCATTCAGAAAATGTTGATTAAACTCCTGCTACATGCAAAGCATTATCTTGGTGCCTTTGAAGATTTTTATGCTCATGGGATGTTGAGCATCCCTGGCCTCCACCCACTAGATGCCAGTATCACACTCCCCACCCCAGTGTGACAACCAAAAATGTCTCCAGATATTGCCAAATGTTCCACAGTGGGTGGGAGGGCTAAGATCACCCCTAGTTGAAAACCACTGCTCTAAGGAGGATTAGACTTGCCTTTTAAAAATCTCTTAAATTAGCTAAACAAACAAAAATACACATACAATGTCCTTTTATTGTTTCTAGGGTTTTATGGGAAAATATTTTTATATTTGAGAATTAGAGTTGCTTCATGCCAATCCAATATAAAAAATTCTTGTTAGTTTGGAAGATCAGGGATAGAGTTTCCACTTAAAATTGCTTTTTTGAAGTGTTTTGGGCAAGATCAGTTAATTCAGCATAGAGTAACCTGTATCCTTCCAAAAGAACTACATAGAAAGGAATGATAGGTTAAAAAAAAATTACACAAAAGTTTTGATAGATTTGAGAAAAAATATTACTGTAAAATTCTGGATGAAATGAAAAAATTAGGGCAATAAAGCAAAAATCATCATAGGCAGGACTCCATTTTTGTCCACGTATTACTTAACATCTCAAAAACAGTATCTTTCCTAAAATCTGGCCCTCTGCAGTTTAATTAAACAACAGCTCACCTGAAAAGTAGAGCAAAGGCACCATGTAGATTGAGCCGGAGTAACTAATGGACTGAAATAACCAGAAGTATAGTTATTTCAGTAGTCCTGTCGCCACTACTTCTTTATCAGTATAAAAATAAACAACCTTTGAAAACAGATGGGAGACAATCATTGCTTGGCTTGTCATAACTTATTACAGATTTGACTGTCAATTTGCACTGAAAAAACCAACTCGCTCCAGGGAGGTAAAGCAAATTTGAGAGAAGTTGATTGCATTTCAAATCAAGCCTGTGGTAATTGAAGCTGCACAGACACACTTAGCGGCTGCTATTAAACCAAGTTAGCAACTGTCTCAGAGTTGAAGGCATTCTCCTTTTTAAGAACAGAGCTGTGTTTCCATTTGATGGCACTTAACTCAACTCAAACCTGCGTCAGGTATACATACTTTGTGCCAGTTAATTCAGTGTTGTCCCTCCCTCCAAAAAAAAATTAATTAGGCAACTGAAACGCTTAATGGTCAACATATTGTCATTCTTTTGTGGGACATCATTAGTGGCCCCAAAAGCCCAACATTTGGGAAGTAGATTGTATTTTATCCTCATCAATTTTTTTTTCCTGCAACTCTTCCTTTTCCCCACTCAATCTGCTGTGCTATTTGGTTATTTAAAATGGGAGCTTCCACATTAAAAATAAATTCTATTATTTTTAATTATGTAATATTTTCTAGCTTGTATGTGAAGATTAATTTCCTCACACACCTTCACCAGTTGTCTATTGCTATATAATGAACCTCACCAGTACTTAGTGGCTTAAAGAAACAGCCATTTATTTGCCTGTGATTTTGCAAGTTGGGATGAGTTTAGCCAGGCAGTTCTTCTGCTGCTCTTACCTGAGGTTGCTCATGTGTCTGGCTGCTAACATCTGGAGGCTCAGCATGCATGGTACAAAGTGGCCTCAACTTACATGGTTAGTTATGGGCGTCAGCCAGGTAGCCTTGGTTCCCACATACATGGTCTCTCCAGCAGAACAGCCTAGATATTTCAGATTGTGGCTGGGTTCCAGGAAGACAAGCCCAACACCCAGTTACTTCCAAGGTTCTGTTTATATGTTTGCATGTTTCTCATTAGCCAAAGGAAGCCACATGGCCAAGCCCACAATCAATGTGGTAAGAATAATACAAGAGTGTGGCTATGAAGAAGTGTGATTTTCTGGGGGCCACCAATCAAACAATCTTACCACACCTCCTGATATAAAGAGTGTCTCTGTATTCAAGACATTTTAGATAAGTGGAAACCAATTTGAATATTTGAACATAGCTGAGGAATTGACTGGATATTTCTGTTTTTATCTAAGTTAGTGTCATCCAGCTCTAGACTAGAGCAACACAATTTACTTTCTAGGATAAGACTAAGTATTTATGGGCCGGCCCGGTGGCTCACTGGATAAGTGCACCGCTTGGGAAGCGCGGTGGCGCTCCCGCCGAGGGTTTGGATCCCACATACAGACCGGTTCCCGCTCACTGGCTGAGCGAGGTGTGGGAGCAACACCGAGGGTTGCAATCCCGTTGCCGGTCCCCGGTCTGGTACGGGGGCGACACTGAGGGTTGCGATCCGTTGCCGGACACGGAAAAAGACAAAAGACAAAAAAAAAAGACTAAGTATTTATTACAATTTACTTATTTTCTTGAATATTTACTTCCTGGCTTCATCAGAGATGATTAGTTTTTGCGGCATGGAACAGAAAACCCAAATGACAATGCCTCGAACAAGAGAGGCCTTTACTTTTCTCTCATTTACTTTTTGCACACACCAAGAGTGCTGGGGGAGACCATCCAGGCTTCTCCTGAAGCTCTGTGGTCATCAGAGACTCAGAAGCTCAGACTCCTTCTGTCTTTCTGCTCTTCCTTCCCATCATGTGGCTTCCACATGTAGGGCCACCTCATGATCCAAGACAGCTGCTGAAGCCACATTCATCACGTCTGCTTTCCAGGCAGCAGGAAGCAAGGAGAGGAGGTGCTACACAGCACGCACCCCCTGGTTGAGGTTTCTGTAAGGAATCTTCCCAGAGTCTCACACACAATACATCTAGTCATATTTCATTTTCTAAGCCTCAGTCCATGGCCACAGTAGCTGCCAGAGGATCTGGGATATCTAATTCCTCAGCTAGACAGCAATGTGGCCAGCTGAAATCAGGGTTATGTCCCTAAGGAAAAAGGAAAAATGGATACTGGGCAGCAACTTGCAGTCTGGACCATAGCCCTTTTAGCAAAGCAGGGTTCAAATCCTGACTAGCTATGGAAAGTGTGCCTTGAAAAGATTGACTTCACCCTTCTCAGTCTTCACTTCCTCACCTGTAGAATGGGTGTAAAAATAGTACATACCTTCTGGGTTTCCATAGGATCAAATAAGTTAATGCATAAAATGTGCATCACATATTTATATTGTTGCATCTCTAGCACCTCCAACTTTGCTGGGCCCTGGGACCGCATAAGGGAATGAGATGCTCTGTTTATCCTCAGGATGTTTACAGTCCAGTGTGGGAAGATGGGGAGAGACAAGAACTAAAGCACCAGTGGGGAAGATGCCATATAAAGGTGCAAGCTGAGGCCTGGGGAGCACTGAGTGGGGGCAGCCTGCAGCCTGGGCTCTGGGGAGACTCAGAGAGAAGGTGACATCTACCTAAGCCAGATCATTCTTGCATGGATGAGGAATTTTTCTGCTTCAAAGAGGGAGGTAGATGGAAGAAGGGCAAGATGTTTACAGTGGATGTGCCATTTTTTAAAGTTGTAATCTATCACCAGAGTACTCACCAACAACATGTAGTTCATGCCTTTAGGGGAAAAATAGGCTCTGTCAATAGTCAAGGTCAAAGGCTGAAAACTGATGAGGCTTGGGCCAAAGTCTGCCATAACCTGTTTTGTTTGGTCTTCCTAATCCCACTCAGTGATCTTTTATTTTGTAAATTTGAACTGGTCTCTAACATGTAAACATTTTGACAATTTATACAAAAGTCCAAATTCCCACCTTTTCTCAAAAAATCAAAAGGTCTGGCTGCTCCAGACTTGCATTTTGGAAATGGCAGCCGTTCCTTTGAGCTCTTAGGCAGGATGCACATGCTCTAGTTTGCCATAGTCCCCACCACTTCCAAGTGTCTTGAGATCACTTTACTCATGCAAGTTACCTATGTGGGCATTGGGTGGTGGGCATGTGAGCTTCTTTTTCCTGGCTCAGCTCCTGTGACCCCACTCTGGGCACAGACAGTCACACCTTCAGGGCCAGTGGGACTGGGCTGCTGTCAGAGGAAAGGCCAAAGGTCATTGGTATCTTCATCAAAACTCACATTATCAAGAACTTTCTGGGTCGAAGGCATAGCTTGACCACCATAGGAAAAAAAAATATAGGAGGAATCTTTGAGCTGATGATCAGTAATCCCTGGAAAATTAGGCAACAGAGAGAAGAGCTTCCCACAGGAGTGAGTGTAACAAGGCCAAATCTCCCAGACCTTGCCTTAATCCAAGCTTGCTTTCCCCTCCCCCTCCCCAAAGTCAGATTGACAGTACCTCTTCTCTCCGCCGCTTTGCAATTCCCTCCTCCTACTCTCTGAGGATTGGGGCAGGGATTTCTTCAACAGTCTCCACACCCAGAACAGAGAGCTGACTTCCTTCTCCCACCCCACCTGCCAGGAGAGGGTTTTGGAGATGAGCAAAAAACATAAAGCTGAGTTATGAGGAGCAGCTGCCAATTGGACATCCCCTTAAGTGAAGATAAAGCAGGTCTGAAATGCTAACGTAGGTCAATGGGAAAATAAAGCATTATTTACGATTCATTACGTGGGTGACTTTTCAGGAACACACCACTGCAGAATGTGGGCCACCTCCAGATGCCTGTCAGGTTGGTTGGTTCTCTTTGATCAAATGATGATTTGACAGTTTCCCTATTAATTCCTATGTACTCAGGAACATTGACAAGACCAGAGGAAGGTGATTCACACATGCACGCACTCAACAGCAGTTTCTAGGCTCTATGAGAAGAAAAAAAAAAAAATTGTTTCCTGCTGAGATTTTAATTAATTCCTGCTTCTGTAGATCCTGAGTGTGGGACTCCCAGAACTAGTGCGGGTTGAGCTCTAAGTGGTTTGGTCCCGCGAGATATTTCCCTCATCATTGCACTCAGCAATGGGTCCCCCGGAACTGAGTTCTACATCGTAAGGGTCAATAAAAATAACAATAAAACTTACATCTCACAATTGCTTACCATCACCCAGCATTGGGCTTTATATTCACTAATGGATGCATTCTCAATGGGGACAATATTACCCCTAAGAGAGAGAAGATTGGTGACTAGGGGAGAGGGGTTAAAAATATTAGATATTACAATGTTTGTGCCCTCTAAAGGGCCACAGATATACAGTATATCTATGGAAATAACATTTTGTGGTGGAGAGAGGGAGTTGCAAGTAGGAATAAATATCTAAAAAGGCACTTGGGGTGGGGTGTTAATGGAAATATAAAAGGTTGAGGAACACTGCATTGATTCATTCAATGCCCACAGCAATCCATGAGGGAGGAGCTGTTTTGTAAATGAAAAGCCTGAAGTTGAGCTGCCCAAGGCCACCCAGCTGGCGAAAGTCGAGGCTGGGATTTAGAAGGAGGCAGCCCACATCCTTGGCCATACCTTTGGCACTGTTCTGCTCCGAGAGCACACCCAGGTCTCTCTCTTCACTATCAAGGACTATTAGGAGAGAACTGGGTCGTGTCCGCTAGCTTGGTCAGAAAACAATTCCAGATTGGTGTGACCAGCACATTCAGTTGAGTGAATGGCTCGGTCCTGTGTCCCAGACCATTTGCCACAGTTCTCACTTCTGTGCCCTGCTGGTCATGGCCGTGAGATCTGCCTACATCTGAAAGCAAAACTTGACCTGCAGGGTGACCAGCTCGCTCTGGTTTGCTCAGGACTCAGTCTCAGGCAGACAGGGTTGGTTGTTCACTCTCCATCAAGATGTCCCAAACCCTTCAACCTGAAGGGTCCTCATGGGAAATATAATTTCAAATCAGAATCATTGCAACTAGATATAATCTAAGATGCTAGAATCTAAAGTATCAGCACCTTCTACACCCGTCTCACCTGGCTGCCCAAGCTGCGGTGCTGAGAGTCTCAGGGCTTCCCTTCCCCTGGGAGGACACACACACAAGTAATAAGTTGTGCAGTGGGGCGTCCATGGTCACATTCTCTTTTTACAACCTTTGAGGCACATCTCTTATGTAACTCAGGCACAGAAATCATTGGATGGGTTAGAACGCACCGCCTCCTCTCCCAAGTTTGGTGTTTTATGTACGATGACATGCTGTTTTGTCACACCAAAGGACTTTGCTTGGTGGCATCTGCATTCTCTGCTCATATTTGTTTTAGTATCATGCATCTCCCTGAAAAGCAAACAGTGGCCCTAACTGTGCTGTCAAGAACCCAGTGTCAAATATAGATAGACCTGAATGCCTGTCCCAATACATGATTCGCTTATGAGAATAGGATTTTTTTAAAAAAAGAAGCAGCCTGACACTTTTTGATCAGGTGGAGGAAATGTTTTGAGATGAAGTTGAAGAAATTTCAAGAACAGAGTAATGTCACCTGTGGTGCAGAGCCAGCCATCTTCCGGAGCCTTCCCGCCCTCGAGACTGGCTGGAAACGGCCTCTCGCTGTCAGACCTGCTCTCAGCTTCTCAATCTCAGGGAAGCAAAACCTCAAACACCAGCTTTCAAGGTCAAGACACAGGCGGCACTTTTCTTTAATCAGAAAACTACAGCCAAGAGGAAAGGACTATCTGACCAAGACAAAACAATCATAATTGTTAATCAGCCCGTCAGCTTGGCAGCCACGTCCTTGCTCAAAAGAAAATGACGGCCCGACTCAAGAGTTTCCACTCGCAACCTGTAATTCTCTTATTTTCTTTGGAGGAACCACTGCTAGTTCATCTGGCTCTGGGAGTGACAGGATGATTATCATTTCTTCTGATACTCAGGAGAATATTATGATGGGGGAGAAGACAGAAACGTACCCTGTGGAGAACCCAACGTGGGTCTATCATACAATTGTCCTTTCTCTGCCATAGGGAAGCACTCATGGGCACCAGACAAACACGATGGGAAGCCCCCGGGGCTGGTGGAAGTGAATAAGTCTTTCTTAGAGTCCAAGGCGTGGGCTTGGGCAAGGCAAAAGGTGCAGGCACTGCCCACAGGCAGTTGGAACAGTGGCACTGGTGCCTGCCTGCTGGATGTCAGTCCTGGGCTTAGAGCTGGAACATGACCGCTGAATCCAGTTCCAACAGGGGCCTCCAAGGGACATCCAACAAAGAGCTCAGAGGTGGTAGTGACACCTGCCTGGTTGTGAAAAATCTTGAGGCAAGTTGGCCAGTTGTCCACTCTTCTCCGCAGACAAGGTGCTGATGGCTTCTGGCCAGTGTGGAATGAGGCAAAGCTACAGTGAATTGCAAGAATATTGTTCGACTCAAAGAACATAAATGGAGGACCTACTGTGTGCCAGATACCAACCTTGATGCCATCTACTAGACAGATGGACAAAACGCAAGTCTGTACCCTCCAAGAGCTCAAATTTAGGACTGTGTAGCCCATCACATGAAGATGTTCTTTGAATGAAGAGGGAGGTCCCATCAATAGCAAAGTTGGGAAATGCTGCAGATTTTACTCTCTCCTGGAAAATGACACCATGTAATTGCTCACTAAAGGCACTGAGAACTCCTTCAAGGGGGAAACCTGCATCACTACGTGTGCCTCAAACTTCCCAAATTTGTTCCTCTCCTGAACCCTAGGAACCGGAGTTCCTTGGATCCAATTTAGAAAAATACTTGTTTAAGAGGTTTATCCAGTCATTGCAGAACCTACTAGTAGGAAAAACATGATCTGGCCTCCTGGGGAGGGGCCAGCAAGAGCTAAGCAGGACACTGGGCTCAGCAGATGGACTGGGATTCAGGATAGAGCCTCGATCCCAGAGAAAGACTAGAGAACACATGGAGAAGAAGTGAGGACTGCAGGATGTGTGTGTAGGAGAGTGTACACACACACGTGTGTATGTGTGTCTGTGTGGTGTAAGGTTGGCATCTCCATAGTACAAACCCAAATCTGTACACTAAGACTGGGGGCAAGATGGAAGGGAGAGGGTGAGGCAGGGCACCTGAGAGTGAAGGGCTCCTGGACTCATCCGGCCACACCAGGTTCCAAATTCTGTGGACGACTTAATTCTAAGCTCCTCTGTCTGAGGCCCTTGCCTGCAGTGCCGTGATTGGCTCAGAGCATAGGACAGGGTTTAATAATAAAAGGCATCCTTCTCTGAACACCAGGTACCGTATTGCATTCTTTTTTTTTTAACCTTTTTGTCTTTTTTCCGTGTCCGGCAACGGATCGCAACCCTCAGTGTTGCCCCCGTACCGGACCGGGACCGGCAATGGGATCGCAACCCTCAGTGTTGCTCCCACGCCTCGCTCAGCCAGTGAGCGGGAACCGGTCTGTATGTGGGATCCGAACCCTCGGCGGGAGCGCCACCATGCTCCCAAGCGGCGCACTATAGCAGTGAGCCACCGGGCCGGCCCCCCGTATTGCATTCTTTAAATACATTATGTCATTATATCCTCACAGTGAGCAAAGGGGAAAGTGTAATGAAGATCCTCATGTTGCAAATGGGGAAATTAAG
The DNA here is from genome assembly GCF_000696425.1 of Galeopterus variegatus. NCBI lineage: Eukaryota > Metazoa > Chordata > Mammalia > Dermoptera > Cynocephalidae > Galeopterus > Galeopterus variegatus. The sequence continues at coordinate 763,143 of NW_007726308.1, read as the reverse complement.
GCTTAGAGAGGTTGCTCAACATCACACAGTTAGTAAATACTTGCACCTAGACATGTTACCCCATAGTCTTTTTCTTCATTGCTGCAAACCTGCTTACATACCTTAGGCACTACGCAGTCTCCAGAGAAGTGGGTTTTACTCAGAAGGCAATCCAGTTATGTATTCATATCTGGGTTAACACAAAGGTGGGGTTTAAGAACAAGTTCAATTGTTCCCTAACAATTCATTAAAATAAAAAGCATTTTCTTATAACTTGGGGAATATTCCAGGAAAACCTCTTGTTATATCATGTTGTCAAATCTGTAAACACACACAAAGGAAGTGTTTTCAATGGATTCCCTCGTGAAAAGTGAAGACTCAACTAGGGAGGTTCTCTTTTTTCCCTTCCTCTGATCATTTTAATGCATGTGTCAGTTGCAAGTCATGATGACTTCATTTTTATTCTTTCTTTTCCTTGTTCATCTATGACTTCAATTAAAGGCAGATTAAATAGGGCACTGATTCAATCAATCAAGCATTCATTAGACACTAACTCAATGTGAGGCACTGGGTCAGTACACTTAACCTGAGACTGTTTGGTGTGGAATTGATGGGGTGGCCTCCTGCTATGCCCTTGGCCACACAGAGCTCACTATTACAACACATCCCTGGGTGAGATCATGGGCCTGAAATCTGCCTCTGATTTCTGCCAGAGATCTTCTTGTGTGCCTGTTTGCCTAGATCAGGAGGGAAAATAGATGTCATATTTCACACCAACTCCCGTGGACTGGGAGTGGCTGCTGGGCCACTGGGTTGAGAACCATGATTCCATAGCCTGGCTCAGTAGGAGACAGGGTGCTATATTGTTTACTACTGTCTTCCGAAGACAAGAGGGCTGCACGTGCCAAGAATGTTCTATTCTTGCACTGGACCCTGAAGCTTGCCCTGCAACAATTTCACACGGCAAAGAAACAAGGTAGATAGAAAATTCACCTCGAAGCATTTGGCTGAATGGCAACACTGGTGAAATTAACTGAAACTACTTAACACATCGATCCACCCTTTAGGGTAGCCAGAAATCTCTTGTTTACCTGATCAATCAGGCCTAGTGGCCAATAATCTGATTCCAATTGTGAGAAAAAATAAACTGGCTTTGATAATTAGGAAAACTTGGATGGTGGTTGAGCTAGATGAATTCTGTTTCCTTTAGGCTTCGATATTTTTTACAAATGAATATTTCTGCTGGAAACTATAGATCTACTGCTTTGGTCCCTTATCAGGTAGGTCACACTTTGTGGGCTGAGAAGGATTCAGAATCAGAAGGCAAGGCCCTATATTCATAGAAGAGTAAACTGTGATGAAAAATTATGGACAGGTAGGTCACTCTAAGCCAAATGTGATACCCACACAGTTGTCAAGACCAGCAGGTGAATTTGCCTGATTCTGCTCTAAACCCTGCTTCTATTGGTACTTATAATTATGATCTTTTTAAATTAAATTTTAATTGCAAAAGCAATACATTTACTTTGTAAAAATAACCAAAACACTACAGATGAGGCCAGCATCTTCCCTGATGACCACCCCTAATCCCAATCCCCTTTCTCCTTCCCAGATGTAACCACCATCACCAATGTGAAGATCACCTTTATAGACCTTCTATGAATTTATAAACATAAACTGTACCAGCAAACATATATGCATAATGTACTGTGGAATTTTCTGTGTGCAAGCAGGTTCACAAAAGTGATGACATCCTCTGGGTGATATTCTTCCACCTGGCTTTTCTTACTTAATAATATTTCTTGGGGAATGTGCCGTGTTAGAAGACGTTAGGTCTACAACTGTTTTTAAAACTGCTGCAAAATATTTCATAGTGTGGGGATACCATTATTTTAAAAATTCCCCTGTTGTTGGTCAGCTGGGTTGTTTCCAGATTTTTCACCATGACTGATAATCCTGCCTTGAACTTCCTTGCACAAACCCCCCTGGCTGACATGTGCAAGTGTTTCTGGAGAGTAGGTACCAAGAGAGTGGATGCTTTGGTTTTCCTTTTTCCTGCCCAGTTGTTCTCGAAAGTGGCTATTGTCAGTTCTCTTTCGTATCAGCTGTGTTTAAAACCCATTGTCTGACACCCTTATCAGCCCTTGACATAATCAACTAGTCCACATGCTTGTTTAGAATTAGGTCCTGTTTGTGTGCTTCCTGCTTGGCTGTGAGAGAGTGTGATCGTGTCACTCTCATCTTCATATCTGAAATGTCCCAAACAGCATGGCAGGTGCAGAGTAGGTGCTCAATGGACATATGCTCGCCTTCCCTGTAACTGGGACATCTTTTCCCTTTGAGGTCCCTCTTCTTCGCCTTGTTCATGCCAATTGCCCCTTAGGTGTCCACATCAGAAACTTTCCAAACCCCAAGCTAGACGAGGTTGTTTTCTGTGTTTCTGACGCCCTTCCTCTGTGCACTTGGTGTGTTTCACTGTGTTTGCCTCTTTATGTGACTGTCTCTCCTGCTAACCTCTGAGCTCCTGGACACCAGGGAGTGTGTCTTTTGGCACCTATATTTCCCCAACACCCAGCCCAGGCCCACGTAGTAAGCATTCAATAAGTCCTTTGAAAACGAAGGTCATAGTCACAGAGCCACATCCACCATGAAATAAAAACCCATGAAAATGAACAGCATATCAGCAAAAGCAAAAACTAAGTGGGCTTCTGCTGAACAGCAAAGATTTCTTTATTTCAGGTCTTTTAACGTGATGGAGCGGGTAGGGAAGGGGGAAGGAAAACTAAGACATAGCAGAGCTCAGGAAATGCTTTTCTTTTTTCATTTGAAAAGTGATTGGCACATGATTGGCTGCCATGGCCCAGGTGGGGGAGGGGTCCTGATCATCGCTGCCCCCTTGGTAACCATCCCCTGCCCTTCTGTCCCGCCCTCATAGGGACCACAGTGATGCGGATGACAGCCTTTGATGCGGATGACCCCGCTACCGACAATGCCCTCCTGCGATACAACATCCGTCAGCAGACGCCTGACAAGCCATCTCCCAACATGTTCTACATCGATCCTGAGAAAGGCGACATTGTCACCGTCGTGTCACCTGCGCTGCTGGACCGGGAGGTGAGCTGAGAGGAATACATTTTCTTTTTCTTGAGAATGGAACGTGGCTCTCACACAGGAAAGATGTGCCGCCTCAGTCAGTGGTGCCTTCTATTGTAAAAGCAGAAATGAGATGTTTGCATGTGGTCGGGTGGCAAAATCTGTAAAGGGAAATGGGACGTTCTTTAACCCAGGAAAACAAACACTCTGCAAGGCTGCGTCGCTTAGAACTGTTTAGGTTCATTGAACCGGATGCCCCTGTTTCCTCCTCGCCAGCCACTTGCTCTTTTGGCTCTTGGGGCTCTGGACTCCATCTCTTGTCCCCCATCTTTCTGCCAGAGGGAGGCAGGAGACAAGAGGGCAGGGCAAGGGGCTTGGTCCAAGCTCACTGAGGCTGTCCTGTCAAAGAGGCAGTGGCTTTGGCTGATTTCTTCCTCCAGCCCCGTGCTGTGGTGTTATCGTGTCCCCGTGAGCTTCTCTCCTTCAACCTCTGCTCTCTGGCGTCAGGCTCTGTCTGAAAACTCACTCTTTGTCATACACATGTCATACACAGGTGACCAGGGACCTCAGTCAGTCCACATGCCTACTCTTTGGTTTTGCCCATGGTGTTTTAAAGTGTCCAGAATTAGTTGCCATATCAAAATATTTAAATTTCATATTTCTAAAAAGAATTTATTGCTAGGTTTTTCTGACAATCAGAAATTCTGGAAAGCTTGGATCCAATTTCCACTTGTGCTCTATCAGTCGCATGAGATGTGATGGTTAGATGGAGCCAGGTGTCAGCTGCCCCGTTTATGTCCCACTTAAGTGTGCCCCTGTGGCCCTGCCCTTTCCTGAGGTCAAGGTCCACCCCGTAGCTCACCATCAGCCACCTTAAGTAGGAACCCTCTTGGCCCTCCAAACACAGCATACCTAACCCCCCTTGTGGATTCTCATTCATCCATCACCGCCTCTGTCTACCCCAAATCAACTCCCATTCTGGAATTTGCTGTTCCTGACATCATTGCACAGGCATGACACCTTGGAGTCACCTTCTGCAAGCACCATCTGCTCCTTGGTGATTGTTGGGTTTCCTGAATGGGCTCTGTGCATTTCCCCTCAGTGGTTTTAATGAAACAAATCCATGGGTCTGAATGTCTTTTCCTCTCCTTTCTCTGCTTTTCTTTACTGAAGCTTCTCACGAGATTCTGGTTAGTTGTCCTCATCCACCTGTGTCTTCCACCTTGCTCTCCCTCCAGTCCCTGACTACACTCACCTGTGGCCACTGTGTGGCATTTACCATATGCTACTTTAAGATGCCATTTGTCATATAAAGAATATACCCTTTCCCTCAGTCTAGACCAGTATTGCCCAGTACAGGAACTACTAGTCACATGTGGTTATTTAGATTTTGATTTATATTAATTGAAGTTAAATGTAAAACACAGTTTCTCCATCACACTAGCCACATTCAGTGCCCAGTAGTTCCAAGTGGCTAGTGGCTACCATATTGGATGGGGCAGACACAGAAAGTTACCACCATCACTAAAAGTTCTATTGGGCAACACTGGCCTGGACTGTACATTTCTTGAGAACAGAGACTGTGATCATATGCTTGTGTGTATCACCACTGCCTAGCACAATTTGAGCGCTCCTAAAAATCCTGATTATATGTTCGTTGGCATAGAGGAAGAAAGGCGAGACTGAGTTGGAAATGACGCTAAAATTTTACACTTGAGGGGTGGAAAACAGTAGCTAGAAAAGGGAAATTATTGGAAGGGAGAGAGAGAAAATTGCATTGAAACTGTGGTTGTCACTTGGAAAATGTTGTTTCTAGTTAAGAATAGGAAAGCAGGAAAAATAATGAGTCCATTTCCTTCATTCTGTCTCCCATTCTCTTCCCAATCCTCCTTATTTTTATGACTGCTGTATTTTCTTCTTCTTTGGAGGCAAGTGATGCCTTGCCAATACTCTCTTTATTCCCCACCCAGCATGCACATGCATGCATGCACACACACAAACACACATGTACACCAGCTTTCCTATAACCCTGCACTCTCCCAAAGATGCTTGCAAGTTCTTCTCACAGGGGAAAGATGAAATACAGTGATTTCTCCATTTCAGCTTCTCTTTGTTCAGAGAAAAAATATTTTATGTCTCCACTTATAAACCAAAGTGATAATATAGTATATTATTTCCATTTTTAAGATTATTTGGGGGGACAAATAGGTTTTGAGCTTGTGATCTTTTCATTTGAATTTTTGTTAAGTTGCAATAAGTATATAATTACAGAAGTCAAATTAAACATTTCTAGCCACAATACGTAAACATTACAATAAAAAAGATAAACACAATTTAACCGAGATCGGAAAATCAATGAAAATGAATGACAAATGTCACTTTTCTGAGAGGGTTTCCAGAGTTCAGTGCTGATTCAGGCAACATCAGTGCAATTTGAAGGAAAGAAATGTCCCTAAATTTAGGCAAGCCATGTCTATTTACTAGTGCTGTGGTAAGCTTCTCCTCAGCATGTCTGCTGAGGGGATAAAACGTGCCTCCTGATTCCTTGTTTTTAAAGGGGCAGAACTTGCACATCAGATCTACAATGGTGTGTCCCATGGCTTGCAATTTTTCATCTCACTGAGACTCAACACCTTTCCTAGGATTCACGTGTCTGTGATGAGTTCCTGCAGCAGGATTGTGGAATGATTTTTAATTTTTAATTTTTGGAGAACTTCTGGGAAGGCATCTTATCTTAGGAGTGGTTTTAAAAGTCTACTTCCGGGCAAGCTGGGCAAAATATTTAAAACACAGTTATACACTATTTATTTTCAAGAAAATATTTCATTTGAGACTCTACAGACTTTGACATGATTCAAATTTATTTTTTAAGTTTGGTTACCCTGTATGCACTCACAGTATCTCAAATAGCATGTTGGAGAATCAAATACAGTGAATGTAAATAATTGAGTTAGAAGCACCTTCCAGAGCAGTGGCTGCTGGGACTGTACAAACACATGCCCCGCTCCCCGACCCCCTGAACAGGGAAACAAAGCAGAGGTCTATCTCAGCTCATTCATATGGAGAGAGAAGACTCCGGGAGCCCGCTGGCTGACATGAGCTCAGTTGACATGTCAGTTTTTCATTTTGATTTTCCATTTAATGCATGTCCTTTCATGACTACCTCTCACAAGGAGGACCCAAGTAGAAGGTGTCCCCCCAAGTGAGAGACGGAGATGGCATAGACATCTGGGGAGGCAGCGGGCACTGAGCATTTTCTCTGGACCTGCCTGTTCACCTTCCCTGCCTTTCACATCTTTACCTTGTAATAGAGCTTGTCAATGAGGACCATCAAGTACAGCAGCGAGGAAATGAGCTTTAATGTGTTACCATTTTAGTTGTCCACCTTTCTTCTTCCCACCTGGGGCCAACTGAGGCAGGTGACCTCATCTGATCCGTTCTACTCCATGCTCCAAGGTTCAGGAAGAAAGGGCTTCTGTCCAGCTTGTTCCCTGACATGTTCCCAGTCCTTAGCACTTGAGAGGTGCTCAAAAAACCAGTATTTGTTGAGAGTTGAAAGGAAGGAAGGATGCGAGAAAGATAGGAAGAGTCACAGCTAAGTCATGAGAGCAGCCGAAGTGACCATTTATTACCCTTCCATATCATCATCCCAGTGTTAGGACATTCAAGTTTCACTTGGAAACATGGTTCCATTACAAGCTCGTCCATTTACTTTTTCTGAAACCCTACGAGAACATACACTTCCTGAAGAAGGGGACCTCAGATCTTTGTCCCATCTCTGTATTCCCATTGCCAAATGTACTGCCAAATAAACGACAGGCAGTCAGTAATGATTTGTCAGATAGATGGATGGATGGATGACCTATGTTCCTTAAGTTTGTATTATCTCAGAATGTTCTACAGGATCCACATTCTAGCATGGATATATAAACAGAGGAAAGTATTTTATGTTAGTTGAGAGCTTAGTCTTACCCTGTGTAATCATCCAATAATCTAATTTATTTGCTTTATGCTTACTTTGTGCAGGAACTACACTGGGCTCCGAGAAATAGTGCATTGGTCCACTTGGTAAATAGGATGTGCATGAGGATCTGTGCCTCTTGCTTAAATGTTTGGGGAAAATAAGGACCATATATCTCACTAAACAAAAATGGGTTCATTTGGGGCACTGTTTTATTCCTTTCTATAGTTATACTCAGTGCCTCCACTCTGGCAGCTCTGTCTATGTTTTTAAACTATGTCTGGCTGCTCTACAAAATAAAATCAGATAAAGGTCCCTAATATTTGATAAATGGTTTATTTAGTTGATTATTTTAGCCGCTGGGCTGAAATTCATCAGCGGAAATCAGCCAGATTATCTGAACACAGTCACAGTTTGCAACTACTCAGAGTAGCAAACAATCAGGCCTTAAAAAAATTTTTTTTAAAAGGAAACAGTTTCCAAAAGAGGCCCTTAAAAAGCCATCTTAACATTTGCATTGTGAAAGTATCATTAGTCTTTTTAAGGAGTTTGAGCTGAACACTTTTCTATCTTTGTATGAATTTGCCTTCACCTTATCATGTATTATCTTCTAGATAATCTAAGGAAAGTGATAGCCTGCCCACAAAAATGTACATATGATAAAAGGTATTAGGACTGTGAAGGTCATTTATTTTCTATTTTCAGCTAGTTAAGAATTTTCTGAAACTTTATAATGCCCAAATTTTTAGGCCAAATGTGAAAACTGAGAGAACTTCCTTCTTTCTTTCCATGGTAAGTGTCACATAAAGACTCATTTTTAGATTTACGTGCATTTATTCCCAATGAGATATTCAAGAGTCCTTGAATATGTCAGAGAAGAAAACTGAAGAATGTGACGGGAGCATCCTGTGCAAAGTAATCAATGAATTTGGATGTGTGGCTGCAAGTCAGCTGCCTGTATTTGGTCAAAATGACCCAGGTTAAAATATTGTCACGTAGGTTGTATCTCCAGAAACATATGAAAGAAATCTGTAAAGTTGATGATATCAAGTCAAGCTGCCTGAAAAAATAATAAGAATAATAAAGGATAGCATTTCCCCCCATGCCTTAAGTGAAAGATACAGGTTTCAGTCATACTCTTAGGAAAATAAATGTTTTCAGGCCACTCTTATCTACTGCTAATATTTTTCTCATTATCATCACGTTGAGAACGTTGGCAGTAATTATACACAATTCAATCATACTGTCAGGAATATTCTCTTTCTTTGTTTTGGTGGGTGGGACCAGAATTATTTAGATAGTAGCATCTCCTCCATTTCTGTGAGCGATTTACTCATAAATATTTTTGTTGGGATAATTTTCTCCATTTTTTGTATTACTTGCTGCTGAGAAAATAGAGGGGAAGAAAGTAGATGTAAATAAATTGTCTTATTATTTTTAAAATAACATATTATCCTTGCAAATGAAACACTGATGAGCCACCCTGTGCAAACTGCACCTGCTCTGTCAGCAAATAGAGTGGGGCGTTCGGGAGGCAGGCTTCTAAGCCTTGGGGTCTGAAATTCAGTTGCATGAGCATGTGCCTCCTGCTGATGGCAGTGGATTAGAGACTGGGAAGGCAGGGTCTTGTCTCATGCCTCTTGCACTCCTCTGCTCTGGATAAATCCTAGAAGGTGATCCTGATGGGTCTCAGGACTTCACTGGTGATTCTAACCACTTCCCTTATCCCTCTAAACTTGACCCATCAATCTATTAAAACTACAGTTATGTCTAGTCGCCTAGTAGGACTTCAACTTAGCTGAAACCTGTCTGAGAGGCACAGGCCAAGGGCAAGGTGCTGGCTTCCGACTCTGGATTCATAGCCTTCCTCTGTCTTGTATTAGCCATGAGGCTTGGGAAAGTCACTTAACTTCTCTAAACCTCAGTTTCTCCATCTGCCACAATGAGAATAATCACAGTCCCTATCTCATAGGCTTATTGGGAAGATTAAATAAGGTGTCAAGTGCTCGTACTAGCACAGTGCTTAGCTTATCCGCAGGAACCTTGAAAACATTAGTTGCTATTAGTTATTTTCAGTAAGATTGGAGAAGCAAAGAGAAAAAGGAATTTCTTCCTTCTATGGGAAGTACCTTTATGCTCCACCCACACAGCAAAGAATGAAACACTGAGATAATCCAGCTCCCAAAATTCAGGGGTAAATGTTGACAGGTAAGTATTGAGCACCTGCAAATGTCTGCTGACTCCCTGGCACTGTGCCACACATCAGGAATGCAAAGATCAGGCTGCAAACAACAGCAGCAAACACACATGGAGATGTGCTGCACTGAGCCTTGATGGAAGGCTGAGGGAAGGGCATCCCTGGGAGAGGTATGGCATGGGCGAAGGCATGGCACAGACATGTGCTGCTTGAAGAGACTGAAGAGGTGAGGATGTGGTACTGCGAGATACCAGGCAAGGGCTGGGAGTTGAAATGAGATTGCAGAGCGTTCTAATGTCACCCTAAGGATTATGGGTATAACCTACTACTACAACTAGGAAACCACCAACCATGATTTAAACTACACACAGTTCTGTGAAACAGCACTTGCAGAGCTATGACTTGGAGAGAAAGCGAGTTAAGCTACAGGAGGGATGATCAGTGGCAAAGTCGAGGCATTTTGGAGGCAGACTTGAGCTGCCTGGTGACTGGCCAGTTGATTCACAGGGATTTTTAGCCTTGACACTTGAATCTAAATTTCCCAGCTTGTTAAGTAGATTAATAAACAATAGGCTATTTTGTTTATTCTGTTGTGCATCTTAAAGTATTAGACACTCAGAAGTTACTTGGTACATGTGGAATAAAGAGACACTCAACTTTATCATTGAAAGAGATTCATCTTTTGGGGTTTGACAAATGTTTACTTCTCTCATCTTCTTTTATTTCATTTTGTTTGTTTTTATATGATAAAAACTTAAAAAGCAGAGTGATAATGAATTTAGAGTACTTCTATTTTTCTGTCATTTTAAATTTCTCCATCTTATTTTATATTAAGTACCCTAAAAAGCTGAAGAACTTTTTCTTTTTTGGAAAAGTTCTTTTAGAAAGCTTTTTCTTTCCCTTAGCAGGCAAGAGCTATGATTAGTGTGTTAATGTAGGAATTTAGCCTTGTCCTAAATTCCATCCCTGTTCATGGTCCTAGTTGGAGAGGTACCGTCCAATTTAGAAAGAATTTCTAGTTCAGTTCTGGCTTCAAACTGGCAGAGAAAAGTAGGAAAAAGTGTTGCTCCTGCCAAATTGAGAACGATCATCATTTAAGGAATGAAAAGTTGGTCGAGTCTTTGGAAAGTAGCTATTTGCTACTTACCTTCATTATGCTCAGCTTACAGCCAGGACCTGGATTATTACAACAGCTGTGGTATGCTCCCACAGTAAAGCAGTTTAGGGGAAGGTGACCAGAAGCTACAGCATTTGGATTAAGGCTAATCAGTAGGTCATTTCAAGATATCCAGACATCCCAAAATGCCTGGGATCCACAGTTCTTTCATTTTTGTTCTAAGGGGTATCTCATTTGCTATACTATTCCATAGGATAAAAGTATTTTGATCATATTACTTAACAGAATGCTTTGGAGTTCTAAAAGACATGATCAACTTTTCCAAATATATGGCACTATAATGTCCCACTCAACAATGAAAGGGACTTCAAGTTAACATCAGCTATTAGAGTAAAGGTTGGCAGACCTTTACTTTAAGGGTCAGGTAGTAAATCTTTTAGGATTTCTGGGCCAACATGCAAAATTGAGAATGTATGTAGGTATTTACAGAACTATTTAAAATGTAACCATTAAAAAATATAAATCACATTTTTTTAGCTCATGAGCCATCAAAACAGAGACAGTAGGCTGGATGTGGTTCACGGGCCATAGTTGACCAACCCTGGTCTATTAAATCACTGGTCAAATTAGCTGAACAGTGGCAGTTTCACGTATTGATTGTTGCATGTCTTTATGTGTGGTCCACTCACAAAATCTTGAATCTCACTTATTAATCATCACCTTGAAGTTTGGTTATAGGGACAGGAACCAGGTCATGGATGCTGGGTCTGGTTACATTTTTGGGGGGCAGCCCAGTCCATTTCTCCCATGATTAAGGAACAGATAACTTCAGAGACTTAGTAATTAAACCTAAATTCAAAATTTAGTAATAATAATTTAGAAAAACTAATTCAACCTAAAAATAATAAAAGAGAAAGTGCTGTCTAGGTGTAGACTAAATGTCAGCTGCAACCATCCTGAAATGGCTGTTTTTGTTATGTCAGGGTCCTGATAGGAGAAAGAATAGGGGCAAGGGGGCTCAGAGGTGGGGACAGAAGACTTCCTAGGTCAGGAACTCTCCCTCGACCTGCATCTGCCTTGAGCCCAAATGGAAGTGTTCACACCAGCATGGGCTAGAACGAGGGGAACCGAAAGACATGGGCTCATATCCTGTGTCTACAGGTTCTGAAAGAATCTCTAAGGGAAAACAGATTTTTCAAGAGTCATCTGAAGGCAAAAAGAGACATCCTAGACCATGCTTGGGACATTTCCCTGAAGGTTTCTCAAACCTCTCGATGCCCTTTCTGTCACCTCTAAATTTGAGATTGAGGTCATAATAATAAAAAAACTGAAATGGCATTTTTGAGCACCTTCTACCTGTCACCTTGTGTCAGTCATGAGAATAAATACCTTGTGTTTAACTCCATCTTGGTAGCAATCTAATGAGGTTGGTAAAGTACCCTAGTCATACAGGCGTCAGTCATACTGACACCTCAGCGTCAGTGAGATTTGAACCTATATCAACCCATCTCCAAAGCTCATGTATTTTTTTCTCCCACTATATAAATCAATGTCACTGATATTTATTTTGGGTGGTAACCTCACAGAAGAAATAGATTTGAATCTTCTTTTCAACACAGGAAAGCAAAACACAAAACCATTTTGGTGTAACTTCCGTTCTTATCAGGCTATAGCCTTCAGCACCCACCATCAGATGGGCCAGGCTCTGCCACCTCCCATGTCACCGAGCCCAGGTGGCTTCTATAGCTCTGTCGAAGGAGGCTGTGGAGAAAAGGCTCTCTCCTACCCTAGGTGGAAATACAAATCAATGCAACTCATTCACTGGGTATTTTGACATCAAAAATCAAATGGCTTAAAAAGTGCCCCTTGCGTTCTTCTTTCTAGAATCCCATATAATCAAATCTGTGTGCAAAGACCCTGCAACAAGGGTTTTTATTGGATCTTTGTTTAAAGAATCGAACTAAATGTCCAACCCCTGGGAACTTGTTCAATAAATCATGCTATATTCCTGCATTGGAATTCCATTAAATCATGTAAAATGATGTGGTAAAAGAATATTTAATGATATGGAAAGTCATTCATAATGAATTAATGAGTAGTTTGCAAAATACCACAAAAGCTATGATTTTTGTTGTTTATATATGTGTATCATCATGGTCCAAGGTGTAAAAGGATTTGTGTGATGTTTTAGGAGGAGTCATGCCAGGACTACAAGGGATCTTAATATTCTGGCAGTGCAGTGTCTAAGATAAGAGTCTTCAGGTCCAGGTCACCTGAGTTTGGATTTCAGCTTCACCTCTTACCAGCTCTGTGACAGGGGGAATATTATTAACTTGAACAAACAACCAGTAGCCTGTAGTTGGAACTGTGCCTCAGTTTCTTCTTCTGTAAAATGAGAATCATAGTGATGCCTCTCTTGAAGAGCTGCTGTGAAGATTAAATGAATTAATACAGCACATGCTTAGAAGAGGGATAGGTAAGCATTAGCCATTGCTCTTCTCTGCATTTTCTAGTTTGGGTTCAATGACTATGTGTGATTTTTGTAATATAAATACAATTCTGTTAATCCTTTTAAAAGGCAGTTGTATCCATGGCCTTGAGGCAGAGGGTTCAAGGTTAGGATACAACACCATGATGGGTTGAGGGTGGCAGCACCATTACCTTTGAGTTCAGAGATGGGTTTCTACATGAGTCAGTTTATTTAACTAACCTAAACATCTGTTGACGGATGGCTGGATAAAGAAAATGTGGTATATATACACAATGGAATACTACTCAGCCATGAAAAAGAATGAAATTCTGCCATCACAGCAACATGGATGAGCTTGGAGAAAATCTGTTAAGTAAAACAAGCCAGGCACAGAAAAAGAAATATTTCATGTCCTCACTCATAAGTGGGAACTAAAAAAATAAACAAACAATGAAAGAAAAACAACCACAATAATAATTAAACTTTCAGAAGGAGAGAACAGAACTATGGTTACTAAAAGAAGGAAAGAGGGACAGGAGGGGGGTTAAGGAGAAATTGGGCAATGGACATGAAGAATAATTACATCTTATAATGATGAATATGTTAATAATCCTGATTTGATCATCACATACTGTACACAAATACTGATAGTCAACTCTGTACCCCCAAAATATATTTAATCAATTGTTTCGATAAAAAAAATAAAAAATAAAAGCAAAGATGTCTTATGGTAAATCTTGTCAAAACATCCCCACTTGAGAGGACAAGCCTTCCCATTTCTTTAAGTGACATGGCCAAGCAGTGGCTTTCCTTGGCTAAATATGATCACCGTCAGCACACACCGACCAGCTACTTACCTTTTCTTTCGCACATCCCAACAGGTGGCTTAATGCACATATTGTGGTTGTATGTTTCTGCGTTCTTAAGAGAGCCATGGGAAATAAACTTTTTTGACCTTTGCGAGGAATAGCTGTAGAAATGACTGTTGAAATTCAGTGAATGGTGTCTCTATTTATGGACCTCAAAAGTAGGAACCAAAATGAAATTCCTTTAAATATTTTCTCTCTGGCATCTGCTGAATTGTTTTGAGAGCTGATTTTTCTCCATGGAAGACTCCCAGGGTCCTAAATTCTAGTTTTCTCTCTCCTTGGGCTCTGGCATTCTGGAATAGGCAAGAGGTGAGAGGCTTCTCCATTCTTACCTCTTCTTGGAGTCAGAATATCCAATATGCGTGAGGGAGTGTGTGCCGTGCTCGGCACTGGACAGCCACAGAGTGAACGATTACAGCCTGGCGTTAAATTAGGTCCGTGGTACTCACAGGCACTCGGGGGGTGGAGGGACGTTGCCCTGTCCATTTTACTTCAGGGGTTACTGAGTTCCCCAGGGCTGATGTGCCTTGCCTGAGTCACACACTGGAGAGCCCGGGGACCTCTTCTAGAGAACAGCATGGGCCGTATTGATGGAAAAATCTTGATGACACCTAAAAAGCAAGCTTATACTGTATTTTGTAAAATTTGCTTCAGGGTATCTTAGGTTCTTTGCTCTGAGATTTTTCACACATTTAGGAAACTTAACTCAGTTTCCCTCAGCTCTTGCATTAGAAAGCCCATGTGGCACAAAGCATGGGCTCAGGAATTCTGAAGCTGTGAGAAAGAATCTGGGCTCTGCCTCCTGTTAGCTCTGTCACCTTGGGCAAGTCACTTCACCTCTCTGAGCTTCAGTTTCTTTCAGTTTATAAATGGAACTCATAATGTGAGTTCCATTTATAATGTGTGCTGGGCTCCTAAATACTTCATGCACAGCAGACCATTAGAAGAAAGAAGTAAGGGTGAGGAAGATAGAATAATGGCCCCCCCAAAGATGTCTTCATTCTGATCCCCAGGACATATAAATATGTGACCTTACAGGACAAATGGGACTTTGCAAATATGATTAAGTCAGGGATATTGAGATGTGAAGATGATTCTGGATTATCCATTTGGGTAATCACAGGGTCCTAATAAGGAGGGGGTGGGAATGCCCAAGTCTTAGGGAGATTTGGGGGTGCTATGCTGCTGGCTTTGAAGATGGGGGAAGGGTGCTAGCCAAGGGATGCAGGTAGCCTCTAGAAGCTGGAAAAGGCAAAGACACAAACTCTCCTGGAGCCTTCAGAAGGACTGCAGCTCTGCCACTCTGGTTTTAGCCCAGTGAGACCCACTTTGGACTTCTGACTTCCAGATCTGTAAAATGATAAATTCATGTTGCCTTACAGTCACTAAGTGTGTGGTCACTTGTTACAACAGCCTTGTAAGGTCACTTGGTACAACCTGCTCTGCATGGTTTGGAGGCTCAGAAGTACATCAGCCTTTAGCACATAGAAAGTTCTCTACCAATAGTAGCTGCTGTTACCAGTAATAAAATAATGGTGAGATTTAGGGTGACAGGGTGACACAGATGTGTGCTAACCAGAGGAGAAGTCCACTTGACTGGATCTTTGAAAGGCATGTCTATGGACAACCCAGGGCCCCTCTGGAAGGTTGAGTGGCTGCCATTTAACCCACAGGGTCTGCCTGAGTTGGTGAAAAGAAATACAAGCATTGGCTCTCAGGAGGTGGCCTACCACCAGCCCTCACGAAGGGCACAGTAGCACCTGCTGGTTCCTCTTTAGTTACATTAACCCAGGGAGTGTAGTGCTGTGCATCGTATGGTCATCTGCACACTGTAGGTGCTCAATATATGCTGATGAGAATGGTCACATCAATTAAGCAAAAGGAGGCCTTGATTCATTCAGGTAAATGCTGTAGTATTGGGGTACTAGGCATTAGTGAATATCACCTTTTCTTCCCCTCCCACATTAGAACCTCCTAAAGAATACAGGACAACTGGATACCAAACCGTAGGCTTCCTTACCAATGAAGCTGGTTGACAAGGAAAGTCTGGAGTCTGTGGCTAAATAAACTTGCTGATACTTTCCACCTGAATTGGAGAGACTTGGACCTGACTATTCACAGGTGGAGTGGGGTGACGACAGGCCACACCCACCAGAGTGGAGCCCACCCAGGATCCCTCTGCCCAGCAGGAGGGGCAGGGAGCAGAAGAAGGGTGGTGGAAGGCAGGCTCTGAGATGCCACACTCACCAGTCCAATGCAACTCACTCACTCCATACCTTTCCCCAGGGAGGAGTGGGGACAGGAAGAAGGGGCAGGGTAACCCCTAGCTCATAAGCCCCCTTTGTATAGTAGGAAAGGACACTTGTTCCTCTGAAAGGATGCCACCCCATGCCAGGGGCATGGTTTGCTGAGTGGATCTGGGCTGGACTATAATCCTCAGCTGCCCCCTTGACTGGGCACAGGGCACTGGAGGCAAGCCCATAATGCACATGATCTCAAGCTCCTCTGCAGACACTTGAGGCTGGAAAGTGAGGTTCTGACCTCACCCTTACTTCTTTCTTCTAATGGTCTGCTGTGCATGAAGTATTTAGGAGCCCAGCACACAGCAAATCTCCTCTTAAAGAGAGAGAAAAAGGTAAATGCCATCAGAAAATACCCAATGTATCAAGTGTTCATACTGCTGGATGGCCAGTAGGGGCAGGTGAGGCTCTGCTGACAACAAGCCAGGTGTGTATGACCTGGACCTAGTGTTCTGCGCCCTGGCAAGATGAGAACCCCCACCCCCAACCTGGGAGCTGCACCCATTCTGAGTAACAGTGGAGCTGACACACGTGCTGGCGGGAGATGACAGCTCTATCCTCAACACCAGATGCCCAGGCAGAGTGGCCAGGGCCTGACAGCAGCTGGTATCGAAGCAGGTAATGAGATACCTGATCTCTGCTGGATGGCAAGACTGGTGGCTTCAAAGAATCTTTTTGTTTTTGTTTTTAAATAGCATTTGTTTATAGTGGTGTCTTTAAAAATAGGAAATATATTCATACAAGCAAGCAATTAGTGCCCTGCCAAATAAGTCTCATGGTGACATGTGAATGCAATTTTTAAAAGGAAAAACTAAATAAAAAAAAAAAAAAGAAGGAAAAACTCTCCTCAAATACAGCATCAAACTTCACTGCTTTAAAATCCCCTTCTCTGTAAAATTGGTGAGCGGAAGTGAAAGCAGGTCACGGGCAGTGTCCGGAGGTGCTGACACCTGGTCACAGTCGTCTGACTGCAGCACTATCTCCATCTTTGCCTCACTGTCTTACAAAGGACAGGCAGAGGAAATATGTTTCACCCATCCCCAAACTCTGGACTTGGACTTGAACTTAGGAGCTCCAGTCACTGCATTAAGTTTAAGCAAGTCTGGCCTCCGTATCCCAGGTTTCCCCTCCAACTGCACCCAGAAGAAACGAGAATTCTTTTCCCAGTTCTAACCGTCATAATGGCTAGCAGGTGTTAGCCTGCAATGAAGGATAATTCATTTCACCTCCCCCTGAGTGGCTGCTGCTGGGCGACACTGTGACTCAGGAGAGCTTCACTCCTGACTTGGAAAGGCTGATGGAAATCCATGCAAAGTCCTCACCCAGGACCCTCACCGCCAGCCTAATGGTTAATTTATAGGAACCGGCCAACATGTGAGCATCACAGGACACTTATTTGGTAAAATTCCGCCCAAAGAGAGAAATATTTGTTAGGTTGATGAGCTTTATGGTAAACTCACAACCCAGCTTAATGAGACCAGGGACATAGAATAGAAGATCATGAGCTGCAAACAGGATATGATTGTTTAAAGGATGCCTCCATTGCCAGACACTGCAAAGGCATTAGCATACTCATTCCTTCAGCACCCTATGACACAGTGTCGCTATTGCCACCTTACCCAGGAGGAAGCTGAAAGCCAGAGGGGGCATTGGCTTTTCCACATTCACACAATTAGGGTGTGGGTGGAAATAGAATTTACACCCTGTTCAGTGTGAGCCCAAAGAGGCTGTCATAATGGTTTGCTGTTCCACCGATGGCAGACAGGATTCATTTCAGAACAAAACAGGCCAGCAGGCTGTGCAGGAATAAAAAGTCAAAGGGAAGGAAGAAGCTGCTGTCTTCTGGGGTCTTAACCTCTTGGTCTGGGTCTGGAGCGAGGCTGATCAGAGTGGAAGGTGGAAGAACTCCTCTAGATCCTCTTGAAGATCTGGAACCTCTTGATATCTCCGGGAGGCCAGTTCATGGGGAAGGGACTCATGGTTGGGAAATCCAGCTCTGCTATTAATGCTCCTCGCTTCTGAATCCAGATCCCAACAGATGAAATGGAGGAGAGACCGTAGGTGCAGTGACTTCCTTTGTCTGACTTCCTTGGTCTAACCTAAAATCTGACCCATGCTTTCTGACTTCATCTTCTGCACTGTTTCCCTAACTCACCCTACATTCCAATGACATCAACATTTTTCATTTCCCTCAAAGATGATGTACTTCTTGATGAATGCACTTTTGCATTATGGTAGTCAGCCTCCATGATAGCCCTCAACAATCCCCACCTCATGGTGTCCATGCTCTTATGTAGTCCCTTCCACACTGAATAGGAATGACCTGTGTGAGCAATAGGATATAGCAGAAACAACATTGCATGAATCCCAAGGCTAGGTTATTCTTGTCCTTTCTTGTCGTGGACAAAGCCAGCTACCATATTGTGAGGATGCTCAAGTGCCCTCATGGAGTAATCCACATGGCAAGGGACTGAAGCCATCTACCAACAGCCAGTACCAATCCACCATCAATGTGAGTGAGCCATCTTGGAAGCAGATCTTCCAGCCCCAGTCAAGCTTTTAGATAACTACAGCCTCAGCAACATCTTGATTGTTAACTCATGAGAGATACGGAGCCAGAGCCACACAGCCAAGCAGCTTCTATATCTCTAATCCACAAACACTGTGCAATCATAAATGTTTAGAGTTGCTTTAAAGTACTAAGTTTGGGGTCTTTTGTTATGCAGCAATAGATAGCTAATGCACAAATGCTGTTTTCTCAGCTAAAATTGCTGCTCATTTCTCTGTTACTTACCCTTCCAAACCTGGTTTGAATATCTTCCCCTCTATGAATCCTTCCCAGTCTTCCTTGGCTGAATCAATCCCTCCCTCTTTGTATTCTCATACAAATTATCATCCTGTTAATGCAGTTATTACAAGGAAAAACAATGTTTTATCATAGTCTCTCTCCTTTGTCAATTCTGGGCTCCTTGAGAAAGTTTGCAATGTATTCATACTTCAAAGAACTATTGTTCTTAATAGGGGATCAGAAGATGGTTGAATGAACAGTACATGTTAGAACCTGAGGAAATTTAGGCCAAATACATTTGAAGCCAGTGGTATTTTCAAAGCATATTTGACTAGAAAGACTAAGTCCTTTTAAGGGGTTTAGAAATAGCATTAATTAGTACATAGTCTTAATCCCATTTTTAACAGCAGAATAATGATAATCAGTTGCTTCTTTGGAAGGGAATTAAAGAACCAAGGAAACATTTCCAAAGGCAATTGGAATGCTTAACTGAGCTAGACTGTGAATACCTAATGTCACCCTGAGTGGGCACAGCTCCCTAAATTGCCTGATCCAGTCTAATGGCACATGCACAGACATCCATTTTAAAATAAAAATTGACCACCAAAAGTCTTATTTGATTAAAAAATTTTTTTTTCACTTAGCAAAAAATTTACTAAATGTAAATTTACTAAATACATTTAGTAAGTGTAGGATCTGCCCAATCAGGTCAGCTATTTCCTTCTAGTGTCCTTGATTCAATAACTTATTTATTGGGGTTCTGGAGGGGAGCAGTGGGGAGATGGGGTGGAAGATTACAGGTGAGCTGTGCATAAGCAATATGGTCCATGGCATCAGCCCTGTGACTCTTAGGTTAGATAACATAGCAGTGACTGTTGGTGACTGTATTAGTCCATTTCTGTTGCTTATGACAGAATACATGAAAAGGGTAATTTATAAAGAAATGAAATTTATTTCTTACAGTTTAGAGGCTGTGAAGTCCAGGGTCCATGGAACACATCTGGTGAGGGGCTTCTTTTAGTAGGAACTCTCTACAGGGTCTATGTCGCATGGCGAGAGAATGGGATGAGCAAGAAAGCTGACCTTCTCACTCAGTGTCCTTTTAAAGCCATCAGAATCACACCCATTATTCCATGAATGGATCAATCCATTCACAAGTGCACAGTCACAATCTAATCACCTCTCAAAGTCCTCACCTTTCAAACACTGTAACTGGATTTCCCACTTATCATTCTTACAATGGGGTTCAAATTTCCACCACATGAACTATTGGGGGACACATTTAACCCATAGCAGTGACTCACCCAGATCCGCTAGAACTCATCACTCCCATACAGGCTGGGGGCCTCTGGATCCCTGCAGCTGCCTTGCCTGGAGGCTTTGTCTGACCACAGCACTGTGTTCAGTCTGCTCAAGGAGTTAATGCTCAAGGAGCAACTGTCAACCTTTGAGAGACAAGAGTTGGTAGATTAATATCCCTTCCTTACCCGTTGAATAGGACAACTCTGAGATGTGATCCTCCCACTCTTCCAGATGACCGCAGTGGGACTGGACACCAGTTGCCCACAGCAGTAACCTGCTAGTTGCTGTTCTGTGTATCAGCACTTGTCCATTTTCTGTCTTACTTCTCCTACTCCCTCACTTATGCTTCTCAGGTTCGCCTCCTGAATAAGCCATTTGCACCCAAATCCTTGTCTCAGGGACTACTTCTGGGAGAAAAAAAAATGAAGGCAGAGAGCTAGCTGGATCTAGTCTTCCCTCCCGTCCTCTCCAATTAAGATGTTATACAACAGGCACAGGTGCCCTGTAGGGCCGAGATGTGAAGACCGAACTGACTGTGTGCATTTGTACTTTATCATGCTGCAAATGGGTGTATGAAGTTGAGCTTGTGTGAAAGTGTGTGTAAGCCATCATAGCTCTGTGTGCACAAGTGGGTGTGCACTGACCTGTGTACAGGTACGTGTGATCTGTGTCACATGCACACATCACAAAAGCCCTCAGCCCTTCCTCCTCACATCCCTATTTGAAGCCAAGATTCCAGAATCCCTCCATTTAACCCCTTCCATCTCCACCCCTCACAGCCTGCCCACTCTGAGGATCTACCCTCTCCTATCCTAGGGTTTCAAAGATGTGAGAATTGATGCCCACCTTGATGGTGTTCACACAGTGCAGCAGAGAGGCAGATGGGGAAATGCCTCTTTATAGCAAGTGATATGTGAGCCCAGGGACATGCCAAGGCCAGAGAAGAACTGTGTCTCAGAGGCCTGGGAAGATGGCCGGGGGGGTGACTGGAGCTGAGGCTTTAGAGCTGTCATCTGCAAACTATTCCCATGAAGGACCAGACAGTAAATATTTTAGGCCTTGTGGGCCATACAGTCTCTGTTGCAACTACTTAGATTGGCCACTGAAGCACAAAAGCAGCCATGGATAATACATAAATGAATGAGCATGGCTGTGTTCCAATAAAACTTTATTTACACAGGCAGATGGCAGGCCACATTTGGCCATAAGCCATAATTTGCTGACTCCTAATTTAGAGAGTAGGAAGAAGATTTCTGGGAATAGAGGGATGGAGACTATTCCTGGTAGTGGGAAGAAAAAGTACAAAGGCAAAGAGTAGGAAATCAGAGAGAATGAAAAAACCTTGATTTATCCAAAAGTTCTTTTTTGGTGGGACTAAATAATACTAATAGTAGGAAATACCTTTTATTCAAGACTCAGTATGAGCCAGGCATTGGACTAAATATTCTCCATGGATTCTCATTCTTTCTCTGAGTTTGGAAAACCTTGTTTTCTTCATGGTACACATGAGAAGACTGTGCTCATAGGGAGTGGATGACATTCTCAAAGTCACAGTGCTGTCAGGTGGCCAGGTGGCAGGACCTGGACAGAGGGTTGGGAGAATGGTATAGCAGGCTGTATTAGTCCATTTCTGTTCTTATAGTACAATACCTGAAACTGAGTAATTTATAAAGAAATGAAATTTATTTCTTACAGTTTCATAGGCTGGGAAGTCCAAAGTCCAGAACACACACCTGGTGAGGGACTTCTTCCTGGTGGGTTGACTCTCTCCAGCAACTTGGGGTGTCACATAGTGACAATGGAAAGAGCAAGAGAGCTCACCTTCTCACATTCTCTCCTTATAAAGTCATCAGAACCACACCCATTACTCCATGGATGAATCGATCCATTCACGAGGGCACAGTCCTCACCATCTAATCACCTTCTAAAGGCCACACCTTTCAAATACCATAATTGGATTTCCCACCCTCTTAACCCTGTTACAATGGAGATCCAGTTTCCAATAGAGATCTTTGGGGGGGACACATTTGACCCATAGCACCAGCACATCTCCTTTGTGTCTGTCATTAATTCCACTCCAATGGACTTCTTAAAAAGTGCTTTTGCTTTGTTTTACAGAACATTTGACATGTTGACTCACCCCAGTGGCCCTGTGAACGATGGCTGAAATGTGTCTGATGGGTTTCTCCTGGGGCTATTTTGTAAGAAACAAAAGAAAAAGAGTAAAATATTTAAATTCTTCAGGGACTTTGGTTTTGAATAGATAAAGTGAAGAACGTTTTTTATTCATATTAGAAGTGATAGTTGGATGGGTAATTTTTTGCTCTCTGAGATGGAGAGAATACAGCACAGATCTCAGGATGTGAAATATGAATTTAGATGACATTTTGAGGAAACGGATAAACACACCATTCCACAAATGGACTTAACCTGTCTGTGAAAATCCTTTTGCAGCCCATAAATGATATGGTACAATTTGAAATTATAGAGATAAGTGGACTAAATCTAATGGAATATCAAGAATACACAACACGGCAATGAAAGAATAATTTTCTTTTGAAAAAGTTTTCATTTCTCACAATGCTATCAGGAAATTAGAGGTATCTTGACAGCTAACAGTTACCCTTAGAGTAAGAAAATGCTAAGAGAAGGGCCACAGTAGTTGTGAAAACCTGTCTGGAATTCAGCCAGGACAGAAAGAGAACCAGGGGACAGGACTAGAAGCTGATGTCCTCAACACCAGTGCTTCATCTCCAACTTGTGCATGGGGTATTGTCCACCCACTTCTAGATAGAATCAGACTGTCTAACACAAATAGCCTTCTTTCTGCCACCCACCTGTGCAGATGGTTGGTTTGAAAAGTGTGCATTTGTGTGTGTGTGCACGTGGGCACGTGTGCGTGTGTCTTGGAAAAGATAAATACAGAGAACTAAGTGAGGACACCTGCATATACTAAAGGTCTTTCAGAGACTGGATAAAATAAGTCAGTGGTTCCCAGGGCTTGGAATTTCACATAAAATTCCCCTTCAAAAACTTTGGGAACTGGGAGAATACCAATATTTTATCATGCTAAGTAAGGATATTTTTAAAAGAACTTCCCACATTCTTATTACCTTCTTTTAATAAAAGCAAGGACAGCGCACACACTCACATGTACATGCACACACCCACACATGCTCACGCACACACACTTACACTCACATACATTCACATGCACACACATTCACTCACATGTACATGCACACACTCACGCACATGTTCACACATGAACACACACTCGCACACTCACACATGCACACTTACGCCTACACTCACATGTACACACATGCTCACACACTCACACTCACACAGTCACATTTACACTCACTCACATGTACACGCACTCACACATACTCACATGCTCGCACTCACACACATGCACACACACTCAGACATGCATTCACATGAAGGCAGGCAGGTCTTAAATTCAGAGTGAACAAAATTAAATAAATTTAGTCATGTGAACAAATTCATCGTGCTTATCTTCCAAAAGAGCAGTAAAGATTCTGATATAGAAAAGCATCCCATAAGTTAATGTAAGATACTAAGAAGAAGGAAAAAATTACAATTTTCATAGGAGACCTAATGAAAGATGAAGTCCCCGAAGATGGAAGGGGTGAAGGTAGGATGCTTAGAATAATAACAATTGGAATCTGAGTGTTTAGGAGAAATAAGCCCCACACCAGCAGCAGCTATAAGGACCCCAGCTGTGGTGTCGGTCTGTCACTTCTCAACTCTGGGGCCTGGGCAGGTTGGTTGACCTCTTGCCCCCTGGAAGATGACTCATAAAGCAACTGCTTCATGGGCCTATTGCCTAGTGAGTGGTTCCAGGACTGGGATAGCTCTCAGTTAGTGTCAGCTAGTAGGACTGGAAACTACTTTTTTAAGAGGAAGTACTTGGGGAGGGAATATGTTCCACGTGAACATTGATTGGTAGGAACACTGATCTAGACCAGTGGTTCTCCAAGTGTGGACCAGAAGCAGCCTCATCACCTGGGAACCTGCTGGAAAAGCAAAGTCTCAGGCCCCACCCAGGCCTCCTGAATCAGAACCTTGGGAGTTGGGGCCCCACAATGTGTGCTCTCAACACACCCCCTAATGATGCCAATCTGCACTGAAATCTGAGAATCTCTGATCAGGCCCAGCGAGCTTTTTCACCCTGGTCTTGAACAATCACATAAATCCACAAAATATTTCACAGATTGTGCAAAAATAAAAAATAAAATAAGAAGTAGATAAATACTTCCCGTGGAAGTAGAGAGTAGAATAATTGTTGCCAGAGGCCAGGAAGGGAAGGGGGTGGAAGGGGGAGGAGAAGAGGTGGATTAACCGGTACAAAGTTACAGGTATGTAGGAAGAGTAAGTTCTGCTGTTCTAGGCTGATAAAAGCTAATATTATATTGTGTATTTCTAAATAGCTAGAAAGGAGGATCTTGACCGTAATCACCACAAAGAAAAGATAAGTGTTTAGGTGATGCTATCTACCCTAAGGGAATCATTGTATAATATATGCATGTATTGCAACAATACACTGTACTCCACAAATATGTATAATTAAAAATTAAAATTTAAAAATGTAAAAAAATAAAGGAAGAAAGAATAGCCATAGGTCTCTCTGGGTTCAACCTTATTTTAAGCCCCAGGATTATGCTGGTAAAATAATTCAAGTATTATCCTTGAGCCTATACTGGCTGCTACTATCACAAGGAAATGGATTTTGACACAAAGTAAGTTGAGTTGGATTTACTTTTTTTCCAAGCTCCAAAGCATCAAGTAAATATAAGTAGCCAGATCTGAATATGACCTTGATCAAACAACCTCTGATTCAGACCCTGACCACTGGATGCCAGCCAGGAAGTCTGACAACATAGGACCAGAAATGCCATTTTCTCAAAAATATCAGAGCCCCTTCGACATACGTTCTATATGCAATCCATGGTGGTTGTGTACCTGGAAAACTTCTCCAAAAAGCACAAACTTCTTCTTTGTCAGGTTCGGAGACAAACACCACCATGAATCAAGTTCCAAGTCACCTTTTTTGCTAATCTCTCTCCAGAGAGTAATAGTTGATGAAGACGTAGAAAAATTGTAGGGAAGTAAAACAGAAAAGGAAAGGGGATGTTTTGGCCAAATTTTGCCTCATTTGTCCAATATGGACTGTCTTGGAAGTTAAAAGTTTGTCATGAGAAGCTGAAACAATTGACAGTAGAATGAAAACATCTTGGGTGCCCTGTAGGAATACAACCTGGTCTTAGAGTCGATTACTGACGATAGCATTTATTGTGCCTTTACTATGCGACGGGCACCGCTCTTGCTTCCCTATGTTTATTTACATACACGTAATCCTCACAACCTCCCTATGCAATAAGTGGCATTATCACTTTCTGCACTGGGTTGCAATTCACGTCTACCCAGAACCTCAGAATGTGTCCTTATTTGGAAATAGGTTATTTGTAGATGTTATCAGTTAAGAAGAGGTAGTACTGGATGGGAGTAAGACCCTAAATCCAATATGACTGGTGGTCTCCTTATAAGAAGAGGAGAGACACAGAGACACACAGAAGACGTAGTGGGACACCAAGTAAAGATGGAGGCAGCAGCTGGAGTGACAAGTCCACCAGCCAAGGGTCACCAAGGATGGTCAGCAAAGCACTAAAAGAGCTAGGAAAGAGGCATGGGGTAGATGCTCCTTCAGAACCTCCAGAAGGAGCCAATCCTGCAGACATCGTGATTTCATGATTTTGGACTTCAGGTCTCCAGAACTGTGAGAAAATAAAGTTCTGTTGTTTTAAGCCACCAGTTTATGGTACTTTGTAACAGCAGCTCTAGGAAACGGATACACCCCATTTGGAGATGTAGAAATAGAGACTGAGAGAGGTCATCTCCTGCTCGGGCTCACTCAGCCAGCTCGTGGGGGGTTAGCATGAGAGGCAGTCAGAAGTGTGAGTCCAGAGGCTGTGCTTGTAACCCCATTGCTGTGTCCCTTGTACCCTGGGCCAGTTGGCTAGGGCTTTGGGTGGGTCATTTCATGTTCCCGAGTTCTATTTTCTCTTCTGCAGAATTAAGGACTCTATACACGAGGACTTATGCCTCAGCTAGGTGGTCAGATTGGATTACTTTGTAGTTTCTTCTAAGCAACGCTGAGCCTCTTTGATTAGAATTCCGGAAGCTCCAAAACAATCATTTGCACTGCTTTTCCCACTTTAGCGTTGGTCTTCTCTCCGCAGTAACTTCAGAATTACTGTCGTTTTATGGACTTGGGAAGAGTTAACAAGCAATAATAAACAGCCAGGACTGCTTTCCATTTCTAATGTCTGCTTGTGATCGGTCTTTTCAGTGACACAGTTGAAGGGTCCAGTAACTAGGACAGAAACTCTATACTGTATTTGTAATTTCCCTTGATACAAGCTGGAAAAGATACTGGTTTATAATCTTCACTGGGGTGAATGACTAGAAAATTGCCCCCCTCTGTCGATGTTTTCAATGTTA
This sequence comes from Galeopterus variegatus, assembly GCF_000696425.1. Lineage (NCBI taxonomy): Eukaryota > Metazoa > Chordata > Mammalia > Dermoptera > Cynocephalidae > Galeopterus > Galeopterus variegatus. Next base: position 736,539 of record NW_007726308.1, on the reverse strand, counting down.
AAAAGAACATAAAATTTCTCAAGTGCTTAGAATTTCTAGATGTCACAACAGAGATGTTACCAAAATATGAGAACCAGGGTTTTTACAAGCAGGAAAAAAAAAAATACATTCTGTTCTAAAAGCCACAATATTTGGTTGAGTTCACAAAGGAATTAAAAAAGAAAAACACCAAGCAAGACATTCATTTTGTTTAGAAATAAAATAAATTAATAAATTGGCTTCTGATACTGTATTCACGTATTCTTCTATAGTATCAAAAGATTGTCAGGGTGTGTGTGTGTGTGTGTGTAATGAAACAGACAAGCCTGAAGAAGAAATGATATGCTGCTATTTGAGTGTAATATTATCTTGTTATTTCTGTCCTTCATATAAAATGAGTTGTTTCCACTTCTGTTCCAACCAAGAAAATTCAAAAACTGCTCCCTGATGGTTTATTCAAAAATTTGGTTTTCGAAGTCTCTGTCCAAAAGTATGTGGTAAGTTTGGGCCAGCCTGTGGCTCACTCGGGAGAGTGCAGTGCTGATAACACCAAGGCCGCGGGGTCGGATCCCATATAGGGATGGCAGGTTGGCTCATATGGGTGAGCGTGGTGCTGACAACACCAAGTCAAGGGTTAAGATCCCCTTACCGGTCATCTTTTTTAAAAAAAAGTATGTGGTAAGTTTGGGCCAGCCTGTGGCTCACTCGGGAGAGTGCAGTGCTGATAACACCAAGGCCGCGGGGTCGGATCCCATATAGGGATGGCAGGTTGGCTCATATGGGTGAGCGTGGTGCTGACAACACCAAGTCAAGGGTTAAGATCCCCTTACCGGTCATCTTTTTTAAAAAAAAGTATGTGGTAAGTTCTTATCTTTACCATAAAAGTGTGTAACATAAAGGCGTGTCTTCAGACACCTTCTGGCATTTGTTAATTCAGGGCGATGGGTAGAAAGTTGCCTCCAAGTATTTCGCACTGTTTGAAATTTTCCTTTGTAGCGCCAAAGAATGAGAGGACAAAACAATTCAGCACTGAGACTATTTGGAGAGTGCCGCTCCATTCTGAGATTCTCTTCTGAGTTGGGAGCACTCTATAATTTTGCGATCTCGAGCCAGGCTTTCATGTCATCTCTCTTTGTGAACACGCCGCTAGTTTCTAGCCCATAAAAATAGCGCCGATGTTATAGGAAGCTAATGTATGAGGCAGAATCAAGAAGCCAAGGATCTGATTTTATTTCACATTTTTGAAATGGAACTAAACTCTGCAGAAAGCAATTTGTGGGAAACAATTCTTTACAGTCTGAGTTACGGATGCCTCAAAGGAGAGGCATCATTTCATCCTAGAGATGGGATTTTCATGTGAGAGCTCCCTTTCTCGTGTTGAGAGGGTGGAATTGCACTCCCTCTTATTTATAAAGGCATTGATCAGGAGATAACCTTTAAGCATCTACTCTCTTCCAGGCAGAGTATTTGAAAATGAAGGCATAGTGGTTGTAAGCCAGTGGCAGCCCCTGTCATCATGGAATTTATAGCTTAGCTGAGAAGACATTAAACAAGAAACCCCAAATATTCTGAGGGTTACCAGAGCAAGTCTGAAGTGGCGTCGGAGTGTACAGCAGATGGATTCTCACCCAGTTGGGATAAGCAAGGAAGGCTTTCTGGAGGAAGTGGCATTCACTTTGAGACCTGGAGATTGTTAGCCAGCAAAGGAGGTGAAGTGTTGGGAGTGAGAGCAAAAATACTGCAGACAGTGGGACCAGTGAATGTAAGAAGTTGCTGCCGTATTCAAAGAACTGAAAAAAAGTCTGAATAAATTAACATCATGTTTTCCTGGATGAGAGTTTAGTAATTCTGGCAAAGGGAAAATGAAGTGAGTTCCTAGAATTTCCTCCTGACCCCAAAAAGACTCTTTAAGGTTGTTGACTATGGCCGGATCTTCTACTGGATCCAGCCAGTTCTAGCATAAAAGCAAACTCAAGAGGGTGGACTCTGAGAAGGTGCCAGAGAGGGCAGGTTATATTCAGCTTGGGAATCATTACAGGACAGTTCAAGAATGCAGGCTGCCTAAAAGAGGCTCATTAATAGATTGTCCATCTAAAAGAAAAGTTGGTTTATTAGTAAGGGCTAGACTAGGTCAGGCTGCAACAAGAAGTTAACTTCAAAATCTTAGTAGGCATGACACAACAAAGTTTTTTCTTTCTCAAGCTATAAGTCCAGCATGGTTCTGCTGGGGAGCTCTGCTCCACATAGCCATTAAGGGAACCAGGCTGACAGAGGCTCCGCCAACTCATGCCATGTGGAAACATGGTGTCCTTTGCAGCTGTGCAAGAGGAAAAAAGATCTGAGGTATTGGACACCAGCTCTTAAATGCTACAACCTTGGAGTGACACCTCCCATCAGCTAGAACCAGTGATACAGTCCCACATAACCAAAAGGAGGGAGAGAAATGTCAGGAACACATGGATAGTCAGCAGAAAGTCACTTTCTCTGTTGCAGTTGGATCTGGGAAACAATGCCAACTGGCTGAGAGGCTTAGAGATGGAGCTGAGGGGCAAAACTCTGAAGCAGAGAAGGAATTGCTGATAGTGTATGATAAGATGATTAGAAGCAAAGCAAGGTATGAATAGAGGAAATGGACACTTGGAGGCTTTCTTTTAACATTAATAATAATAGCCAACATGCAGAGTGCACTCACTAGATGCCAGGCCTTGGGTTCAGGCCCAACACTTCACCTCCTTTCCTGGCTAACAATCTCCAGGTCTCAAAGTGAATGCCACTTCCTCCAGAAAGCCTTCCTTGCTTATCCCAACTGGGTGAGAATCCATCTGCTGTACACTCCGATGCCACTTCAAACTTGCCCTGGTAACACTCAGAACATTTGGGGTAGATTGTCCCATTTAATTTTAACAACAGCCCTCTGAGGTAGGTACAGTTATTCTTCCCATTTTACAGATGAGAAAACTGAGCCCTAAAGCAGTGAAATAACTAACCCCAGACCCCTCAGTTAGTAACATTGGTGCAAGATTCAATGGTTCCAGTTCTCAGAGCCATTAGACTTTACCACTGCTCTCCAGCCATGGCCTAGACACTTAGAACCTGGAGAGATGGAGAATGGAGTTTAAAAGGGACTGGGACACATTGAAAATCTGAGGTCTTTAGTTAGGTTAAGAGGCGGTTACTCCCAAGGGATGGAAGGAGAAATGCCGGGGGTTTTGTCCTGTCTCAAACAAAGAAGATGACTTCAGACAATGTAATGGGAAATATGGGTTTTCCAGACCTAGATGTACAGCCCAGTGACCACCAAGGGTTTTTATAAGACAAATTGCAACATGTGGACTCAAAACAGCCTCCACCTCACAGTCTCCTCAAGAACTACTGAGTGGCCTTGCTAACAGTCCAGATACATAGAAAGAGCTAATACTTCAAAAAAAACAAAAACAAACACTATATGAAAATGAATTTCATATCATATTTTTACATTTCTCATTTGAGGGAATTTCAGCAAGCTAAGAAAATTAGCTACTTTAAGTATAGTACCTTGGATATTAGACTAATCCAGTTAAGAGTTTATAGACCCTTTGATCAGGAGCCAGAGAAGCTGCCCAGAAAAATGAATTAAAGCCATTTCTAAAATGTCCAAAAATAGCTGTTCAAGGAAGCTTTTTTTATTTAACCTAAGATATTCTAGGCAAGAGATCATGAAGGCTGCACTAGGACAGTGGTACCAGAGCAGGAAGAAGGGGACCCCCAAACAAGCAGCACTGCAGAGGTGCAGTCCTCCAAGGGGGGGGGGGGACAAAAGTAAAAAAATGCATGAGGCATTTGTCTTTTAGTGTGTTTCTTAGAGCTAGGGGACAAAGGAAGAGTCGCAAATTGTCAGAAAGGAGACGTGAAGTCCTCTGCTGGCTGTGTTGAGTTTAAAAAATATATGAGAAGAATTCAGGTGAGGACAGATAGCAAGGCATAGCAAACAAAGGTTTGCAGTTCAGGAAAAGGGACAGGGCCTTGTGGCTTAGGCTAGGGTCACTTCAAGACTTAAATGTTCACCACAGCTAAGTTGAACAGGACTGACAATAACAAGTACTGGCAAGGACGTGGAACAACAGGACTCTTGCATATTGCTGGGAGGACTGTACGCTGAGTCACTTTGGAAGTGTTTGGTAGTATCTGCTGAAACCCACATATCCATATGCCTGTGACCCAGCAGTTCAGCTCCTCTGTGTGTCCCCAAGAGAAATGAATGCATGTGTCTACCAAAGACACACACAAGAGTATTTTCAGCAATGTTTTTCATAACTGTCCCAAAGTGGAAACAAGTCTGTTAATGATAGAATAAATCAATAAATTGCAGTAGACAGTGATGAAGAAGAATGAACTGCTGCTTCCTGCAGCATGGATGACCCTCATGGGCTGTGTTGAGCAAAAGAAGCCAGACACAGGAGAGTACATTCTGTATGATTCCATTTTTATGAAGTTCAAGGACAGACAAAAATGATCTGTGGTGACCAAGGTCAGAATAGTGATGACCTTGGGAGAGATGGCAATTAGGAAAGGACACAAGGGAGCCTGCTGAGGAGTGGGAATGTTCTAGATCTTAATCTGGGTTGTGGTTAGATAGACATACACTTATGTGGGCAGGAGGGTTTGCCTTGAGGGAGGCTCTTGGGCTGTGTTTAGTCTTAGAGACCAGGAATAACATGTTTAAACAAAAACAATCTGTGTCTAGTTGTCAACATATGTATCTACTCTATGGATGACGTTAGAGCCAGGTTCTTGTTTGCATATAATTTTGCAGAAGTGTATAAGTTTGCTGCTCAATTGCCAGTTCTGATTATGGCTTCTCAGTCTATAAAATCATCCTGGAAGGGTTTAATGAAATGCTTTCAGGAAAGCAGCATCATCAGTTTTAGAGCCAGAGTAAGACTTGGCCAGCTTTGCAGCTGACCCAGCAGACTCTGGAGTGTGCTGAGGAGCACCAGATAGGGACAGGTGCAGGATATGCCATGCAGCTCTGGGCTTGGCCCTGCCCAGCTCAAAGTCTTCATCCAAGTCAAATAAATTCCTCAAAAGCTGAGCAATAGGCTGCCCCACCAAGAGGAGGTTTCACAGGAAATGCTTCTCTGTGGGGTTCAACCACTGTCTCTCAAACCTCAGCGTTTTAAGTTTCACCTTGTTAATTTTTACCATATCTAACACCTGTTCTAATATCTACTTCATGTGCTTTTTAAACCAACACACTTTCTTTTACTTCAGCAAATGTATTTAAGTAAGAAATACCATATCACCACTGGGCCACTGTGAATGGAAAACCAACATTTTCCTTGCACATATTAAATTTGAATTACTGTATGTACTGCCTCATGTAGTAGCTTTCAGTAACTAATTCTTATCTTAGGTTTCTTCCAGCTTTAAGGCTTTATGATTTTAAATTATAAAATAATTTGCCACCATGTATCACTATGAGGTCCTTCAAGAGAGAAAGTACTCTTTGCTTTTCGAAGTTTAGAAAAAAAAAATGGAAAAACCAGTAATCCAAGAAAGAAAGAAAAAAAAAACCCTGAATTTTTGTGCTAGTGTTAACAGTGATAGCCAGGTGGCCCTCAGCAAGTTTCTTAACAGTGAGTCAATACCAACATAGTGTCGACAACAACAATAAAATGCAGGGTAAAGACAGCTCATCCCATGGTCTATCGTGAGAATTGCATGACAATATTGTCAAAATTATAAAGGGATATAAAAGTCTTATAAATATTGATGTGATCATTGGCAGATGCAGCTGGATATTAGAGAAATCAATCTAAATTTTGTATGTGTAGACCAGCCACCTGCTGGAAAGAACATAAATAGGTCATTCTTATACCTGTTGGTTTTTCCATGGACACAAACTAAATTAGTGGAATTGGCACTGGTTCTGGAGTTAGATGGTCCTGGGTTGTGCTGTTTCTGCCACTGATTTTGAGCTGAGTTCCTTGACAAAGAAATTTAACCTTTTGGATCTTCGATATCCTCACCTACAATACAGGACTAGTAGTCCTGCTCTATGAGGTTGTTGAAGTTTAAATGAAAGACTACAGAGCCTGAAGTTGGCAGGTGTTATATTTCCAGTGATTTTCTGGGAGTAGGGCACCCCACGTGATGGTGCAGAAATAAGCCCATCAGCCATTGTATGCCTGCACACGGTTGCTAGGCCACCTTCCTTCCCAGAGAGGTCTGCGATTCCAGATCTCCCTTGCTGCAGAAATTGGAGGTCCAGTGCTCTTCCTGCTGGGTACTGCCTGCTTAAGGGAGGAGTCGGCTCTGGCTTGTGCTCTAATGCCATGTTACTGCCCCTCCATGCAGCCTCCATGTTTTTATTGAATCTTTATGGAAAGGCCATAATGGTTGCTTCAGATCCATTATAATGGATCATGTCGAAATGTATCCAGCCATTTTTTTAAAGTCATGTATTATTTACTTGATGGAGTGTGTGTGTGTGTGTGTGTGTGTGTGTGTGTATACATACATATATATATATGTATGTATACACACATCCGTCTTATGTCAATTTGTGTTATGAACTGTCAAGAGTTAAGTTGAGTATATGTGATAAACCATATTGGGGAAGAAAGTTCATGGCACGATATGCAACTGTGGAGAATCTAATCTTAATAATTCAGTGGGTGCCAGCAAGACCTGGTCTCTATTATAGACTTGAAAGTGGCAATACTTCATTTTAAAAAATGTAACCATTTTTGAGTTACAGGAACACAAAAATGGTCTGTGGCCAATAAATGTCTGGTTTTATACCATTCTATAAATGAAAATATAAAAGCGCAGCAAAGCAGCTAGAGTGCCCTGGGTTGTAAACACCTGTAGAGTTGGTAGTTATCGGCCGGGGGCCGGCACTGGGTTTACAGCCTTTGGGGCCTGTCAGGGTCTGACTTCTTCCACATTCAGGTAGTGACAAATGGCATAGGCTGGCCTGGAGTCCAGCCTCGGGGCTGTGCATTCTTCCAGGGCTCATGACGAAGGCCATCTGCCCCCCATCTGTCGGTTCAACCCCCCTCAACCCCAAGGACTTAAATATTCTTTTTCCCAACAGTTTAGACCTCTGCCCCGGAATTCACCCCCTAGTGGCTGTTCACAGTGTGATCCCAGCTAGCATCACCAAGTCCCTTTTAAAGTCATGACCTTAGCAGGCACTGTTCCCTCTGCCTAGAACTTTCTTTTATATATTTGCCTGGCTAAATTATACTTGTCCTTCAAGTCTGGCTCAAGGAGTTCATGACCCCTTTCTTAGGTGCTTTGTCCTCATGCACCTGTCCCTACTGTACTAAATTGGTAGTAAATGTTTGACGTCAGCCTCTCACCCACATATAATGAGCAGAGGATCCATGCTTGTTGTGTTCACATTGTAGCTTCAGCACCTACTGCACCTGGCATGTGCATGTAGGTGGTGTCAGTTAATATTTTTAAAATAATAGATGAATGCATGGATGGAGGGAAGCGAGGTTGGCTGGTTGGCTGTCATGGTCAGTCATTCCCCACTCCTGATGACTGAGCTCTTGCTCTTTGAGCCTGATAGCTGAATCCTCATTAGATTTTCTGAACCCAAGCTCCTATCTCATCCTGTGCCCTGCTCTTTCCATGTTCCTTTGACAGAGACTCATATCTCACCCTTGAATCCACTGGGGTGTCCTGCACCCTGCCAATCAATGCTCCCCATGCCAGGACTGCCTGCCACAGATACTCATACACCAAGTGCTCCTCAACCCCCTGATCCACTCCAGAGACATCTCCTTAGTTTGTGGGGGACACTTGATGTCAACTGCCTTTGGTGCCTGGCTGTCTTCTGGGTGATACTCCCTGGCAGCTGGTGTGGGCTCCTCCTAACCCTCAGGGCGCGTCCAGTTGTGCATCCCAGACTCTGTTTTCCCCATCCTGCTGCATCCCTCCAAGGCCACAGTGAGCACTGGGAGAAGGAGGCAAGAGTGACACAAACCCCATTCCAGACCCTCAGTCCCATGATACACAGCTACTAGAAGCATCCACTGTTCCAGGGAAGGTGAAGCAGCCAGAGCCTGTGTCAGAACCCTAGAACCAAAAGTCACCTTCTCCACCCCAACCCAAAGGGAGAGCCTCCTGGACCACCAAAGCACCAGTATAATTGATACCTTCCAACCAAGATCCTCAGATTACAGCTCTTAGTTACTTACCCCACAGTCAACCCACCCAGGAGGTGGGTATTATTTCAGTTGTGTAAATTAACGAAACAGAGACTCAAGAGTCGAAATGTCACCATATCTGTCACAACCCTACCATGCAATAGATTTGTTTTCACAGAGAAGCTTGTGGATTTGCATTATGTGCAACTCAGGGAATGAATAATGCATTATTAGAAGAATAAATCAGCATATAATATACAGGAGTAATATATTCATGCCAAGCCCAGTGAAGGAGTAGATACTTATTTAATGTTTTTATACACAAATAGATTTAAAGATGTGTAACCACATTGTTATGAGTCATTTACAGTTATAGAAGCAGAAAGTTCACACATGAATTCCAGCCAGCATGGTGAATGGACTAAAAAGTTACGAGTTTTATGTCTTATCAGCCCTTTACCATCTGAGAGGCCTTAGCAAAGCCTGTAGCCCTCCAAATGTTAAGTTTCTTCATTTTGAATAAGGGTCACCATCCAACATCAAAAAGCCTTGAGAATCAGACAAGGAATTGTAAACGGTGGTTTTCAGTGGGCTGCGAGTCCTACACGAGCATGAGACAGGAGGGTCAGCAGACCGATGACTTACCCTGAATAGATTCTCACTATGTCAACTTAAAACACTTAGTGTTTGGGGGCCTGGTTTTCTCACTTGTAGTTTAGTTTTGTTTTGTTTTGCTTGTGGCTGGCCGGTGCTCATCTGTAAAGAGGAGTTACTGTCCTGCTGCACGCACAGTGCAATCAGATAGTGATTTGTTTGGGATGAGAACTTCTCTCTCCTAATGTCCTTACAGCAGTCCCAGGGACAGACTCCAGTTGGTTCTGCTTGGGCCCCATGTCCACCCTTTGGGCCAGTCATGGTGGCTAGTCTAATAAAATACTCGGAGTGACCAGGAAACCAGAGTCTAAGGCAGCCTCCATCAGTTTCCTGAGAACGAGCATTTAGAGAGTGTGCTCTCTATGCTAGATCCCGTGCTTCAGGTACTGGAACTCATTGAACCTTCTGAAAAACAACATGAAATAAGCCTCAGTGCCTTACCTCCTGTAAACATAGAAACTGGTGCAAAGAGAGGTTCTGTAATTTGCCTGAGGTCATGCAGTCAAAAAGCAGTGAAGCTGGAGTTTGTCAACAGGTTGCTTAACTCCTAAATCTACTCTTGTAAATGCTGGGTTATACTGACTTGGCTCTTATATTGACAAGAGAAGGATTCCAGACAGCACCTGCTTGTTGCCCTTGTTGATGTAAGCACGGTTCCTTCCTCAAACCTTGTCACTGAAAACCTTGGTTCTGACTTCATTTTCATAGTAGGTAGAACAACAACCCTTCCAAAGATGTTCCCACCCTAGTCCCCCAGAAACTGGGAATGTGTTACCTTACCTGGCAGACTTTGAAGACGTGATTAAGGGGCCTTTGCAATGGGGAGATTATCCTGGGTTAGACAAGACCCAATCTAGCCAAGTGAGTCCTTGAAATGAAAGAATTTTTCCAGGCTGGGTCAGAGAAGATGTGAGGACTGACAAAGAGAACAAGAGAGATCACAGCATGAAGAGGACTCTACCACCACTGCAGACTTTGAAGATGGAGGAAGGGGCCACAAGCCAAGGAGTGTGGACAGCCTCTGGAAGCTGAAAAAGGAGAGGAAATGGATTTTCTCCCAGAGCCTCTGGAAAAGAATGCCATCCTGACCACACCTAGATTTTAGCCCAAAGTCGTGTGTTGGACTTCTGACATACAGAACCATAAAATAATACCTTTGTGTTTTTAAGCTACCATGCTTATAATAATTTGTTCCAGTAGCAATATGAAACTATCATAATATTCAAGGCAGAACCAAAAACACCTGGCAGTGCTGCAGCCACCACCCTTGAAGATCAGCCAGTCATTGGAGGCTTTTTCCTATGATGGTGAAATTATCAGGGCAAGTTTTATTTTGTTTTGGTGCTGTTGTTGTTGTTTTATTGGTTGTTGGTTGGTTTTGTGTGTTTTATTTTTTTTTTTTCCTTTTTGTCTTTTTTCGTGACCGGCAACGGGATCGCAACCCTCGGTGTTACACCCGCACCTCGCTCAGCCAGTGAGCGGCCGATGTGGATCCGAACCCTCAGCGGGAGCGCCACCGTGCTCCCAAGCGGCGCACTGTAGCAGTGCGCCACCGGGCTGGCCCTGGTTTTGTGTGTTTGTTTGGGAATGGGCTTGTTTTCCCACTGCAGGATACCAGCTCTCGAGCTGGGGCAAAAATAGCTTTGTCTTGTAGACCAGATGATAAAATTCACTGCCTCTCGGAACCATGGCTTAAACATCAGAAGTGAAGGAATTAAAGTATATGTCCTCAACTTCTTTCTCATTATGGACTTCAAGCTCTGAGTGCTCAGAGAAGAACTGTGGTGTGGGGGTGAGAGAAACTCTGGGGGCAGACAGCCAGGTTCAACCCAGCCCTGCAGCTAACCTGGGTTATTCTCTGTGCCTCGATGTTCTCATCTGTAAAACAGAAGTGATAGTGTTACTAACCTGTCCAGGATATTGTGAGAATTAGTGACTTAACACATGTAAAGTGCATAGAACTTAGCCCAACACATAGTAAGCATAATTGGCTATCATTATTACACCACATACACACATAACTCCCCATACCCTTTCTCCTGATATTTCAACCCCAAACAGGAGGCACACAGTAACTAGCACTTGTCTGGCATCTTGTGATTGGTACAGTGTTGACTCTTTTCATCCCTGCAGCATCTTGTGAGGTGAACTGTTTGATGCCTACCTTCCAAGTAAAGTTCAGAGAGTTTAGGTAATCAGGTCAAGGTTACAAAGTCATTGCATGACATTAGGACTCAAAATCAGTAAGAGCCAAGAAGTTGTTTAAACACTGACTCTGCTTTCTAAGTCCCAGCCCATACAAGTTGCTTCTTTACCGTAACCGTTTGTCCCAGTTTGGAGGCAATGCAACTGCTGTAGCAGTTCCAACAATTGTCTCAAAGCAGGCAGACAGACAATGGGAATTCAGAGACAAACACGGTTTTCTCATGCTTAACTGCAGTATGGGGGGAGAAAAATTGAGAACATTCAGTAATTATTTTAAAATTGCATTTACCCATAGCTTTATAGAGATGGCGGGGCAACCTTGGTCAGTTTCCTCATTTGTCAGATAGGGACAACAGATTGACCTGCCCCAGAGGTTACTGAGAGGACCCAGTGAGCAGATGCAGAGACAACATCCAGTCTAGGGTTTGGCCCAATAAGCGATCCAACAAACACCAGCACCTGTGTTTAACTGTTATATGCAATAGTGACTGTCACAGTTACCATTAGGGCAATGATGGCATTCTCCAAATTAAATACCTTTGAGATCACTGGTATCCATGTCCAACTGTAGAATGAAAACAAGTCTGTATTTTCTCTGGACTATTTTAATATTAATTTATTATTTAAGTACCAAGAAAACTTCAAACAGTATTAGGACCAGAAGAAATCTCACGGATCTTCCTGGAATGAGTTCAGTGATTGTCTCAAAGGCACACAGGTGGTTTATGGGGATAGCCAGGGCTAGAATCTCCAGGTTCCAGCAGAGCCTTTAACTGAGAGCACCTACGGTGAGCCGGGAGCAGACTCTGCACCGCACACACCCCTGTTTAGCTCCATCTACATATCCAAAAACTCACACAAACTCTAATAATCCGCTTCATAGCTGCGATAACTAAACATATCCCATTTTAATAACAGTTTCATGCATGTCTTCTCCCTTAAATCTAAATAATGCCCACTATTTGCCATAATAAAGATAGGGAAATTGCAATTAATCACCTTTTAAAGGGAAAGTATATTTAGAGAGATTTTTAAATTGCAAAATTAAAAATGCAAATATGAAATGATTTTTCCATTAATGTCCTCTCACTGGGGGAATGTGTCCCCGTGTTTTAGCTGGGCTGTCTGACGGGCTTGCTACCCTCCTCTGGGGTGTAGAGTGAAACATCAGCTCCTGTGAGGTTCATTCTCAGGTGCTGAAAAAATAAGTCCCTAATGGGCTCTTCTAAGAACCCTTGCAATAACACTTATAGTCACATACAGATTATATAAATCTTGTTTCAAAGGGGATTTACTGCTGTAAATATAAGAGCATTTATCTCTAGATGCTTCAGCTGGTGCTGGGATATCGTCACAATGAACACTAAAAACACTGAGCACTGAAAAAGAGCTTCTGTGCTGGATGCACTGTGGCTTTCATTCTTATTTCTAAATCATCCATTTCTGGTTTATCATTCGTTGTAGTCAAGACAGAGACTGTTCGATGCAAGTTTCTCCAAGTCTTTTTTCTTTGTTATTCATTATGGTTGAGGGATCGTGGCTATGTAACTGTTTCATTAGCAGGAGTCACCTTGAGAAATGTCCCAGGAGTGGGCATGCTCAGTAACTAATGGGGCAGTGATATGTAAATTGCTTGGCCAACCAACCTAAATACAGTGGGTTCATTCTAGGGAGTGTGAAAATCTCAGACTGGAAGCGGAGATGAAGGTCACTCCACCCAAATCTCCCTGTGAATCTCTCTGCCTTTTCTTGAGTGTTGCAGATCTAGGCAAGTCTGCAGTTCTGAGTACACACATTTGTAATTGGGAGTTCAGAATCTGGAGTCCCAATGTACATGGACTTGAATCCTAGCTCTGCCACTTAAAAGCTAATCTGGAGATAGCTATTAAACTTATTAACAGGCATTACCTTTCACCCAGCAATCCTACTTCTGTAAAGCTAGCCTAAAAAAACTAAAACCTTTGTACTTGAGTATATATGTACAAGGGTGTTTGTTGAAGCACTTTTTTATAGGTGCAAAAAATAAAGGAAAAGTTTAAATTTTCATCCATACTGCACCGTACTACATCCATTCTATGAAATATTATATGGCTTTTAAAAATAACTGGTAATATGTGTGATTTACTAATCCAGAGCAATGTACACACGTGGCTTAAATAGAGAAATGTACATGCCATTTTTCATGGAAAAAAATCATAAAAGTACCCTGTGAATGTTTTTATAGGATTCTGCAAAGATAGTAAAAGGCATGGATGATATACACTACTGTTTTCTTTGAGTAGTATAAATGGAAACAGAGATTTAAAAATGAGCAAAAAAGAAAATTACTCATAATGGAACATTACAAGAGAAAATGTTATCTATAAAATGACGACCACATATAAGAAAAAAGGAATATGGATACTGGAAAAACATTAAAAGGAATATCAACAAATTAAACATTTGGTTAGGTGACTACAGAACCCTGGCCAGTGTTTTTCTTAGATTTCTGTTATTTTAATATTGTGGTTGTAATAAAATAACATCATTAAAATTACTTATAAAGAAAAATGAGAAAATATAGCCCTAACTAAGTACGAGAGGAAAAGGCTGATCAAAAAAGCCTTTTTAAAGGGGAACGAGGAGTCTACAGCTTCCCTGGAGTTCCCAGCGATGCCAGGCTGGCCACGGGGAGCATTCTCCGCAGATTATCACCTGCCTTACCTCCAGCCCGCATCTCTGTGCACTTGTTCCTGCTGGCCCTTGAAGAGGTTCATATATTCAAAATGAGCATTTTGGGGGTCTTCAGCTCAGTGCCCCTCATGATAATTTGTAATAGGTTAAATAGTTTCAGTTAAAGCTTAAGACAGTGAAGCTCTCAGTTGAGAAATATCAGCAAACTGAGTGGACTGTAAAGTGTCTCCGTGAGTGAATTTTATGGGGTCACCATCAAGCTGACCTTGTGCTGAGTTTTATGATTCTCACATTAGACATCTTCTTAAACATTTGGATGGCATTTCTAGTGGAGCATCTGTAGCCAGTTTGTAGTCACCAAATCAGGGCTTCAGAACAGAGAATCAATCAAGCTTTGCTTCCTAGCAGCACAATGACTCTCTTGTCGGAGGACCCCAGTGTGGCCTGTGTAAAGGCAGTGAGGAGCAATTATTAGTTGATCTTTGCCAATCGACTCCTCCTCCCACTGGCACCCTGCTTCCACTTCACCCTCCAACCAGCTCCACAGCAGCTGCTTTTCACCTGCCCATCACCGTGGCTGCACGTGGGGGGCTGCAGAATTCAAGAGCTAAGAGTAGAATTCATCTAATTAACTTCCTTATTTTACAGCTGGAAACTGAGGTGGCAGTGGCTTTCCCAAATCACTCAGTTGGTCCTGATAAAGTTGGACCAGCCTATGGGTCTTCAAACTCCCAAACCCGAGTTTGTCTGACCATCCCAGATTGTACCTACCACCTCTATGTGAATATGACATCTGCCAGCAAATGGCCCTTGGCAGTGAGTAACCCATTGGGGAAGTGGCCTGTGCACAGTAGCTCAAAGGCAGAGCTGTGGATTCACACGGACTAATTCAAATACCAGCTTCTCCAGTTTTTAGCTTTGTGACCTTGGTTAGGCTCTTTGATCTCTCTCTGCCTCAGTTTCCTCTCATAAAATGAGAGTATGTTCTCATGAGGCAGCTGCAAGCATGAAATGACATTCCTCAGGTAAAGTCCTTGCTGTGGGATCTGGAACAATCAAATGTCACTATTGCTACCTCCATTGTAGCACCTCTCTGTCAGTAGCACCAATGCTGAATAAATACACATGGCTTGACTCTGAGGTGATGTCTGTTGTCCAGACTTTGTCTATTCACATGTAACTAGACCCCTGGCCTCTGCCAATCCCATGAGTCTACTCAGTCTTCCAGCCTCAGTTTCTCCTGGGCAGGCCTGGCATGGCCTAGAAGGGAGCACACATGTAAGAGAAAGAGCACAGCTTCTGTGGTAGACTGAAAATGGCTCCCAAAGACATGCACGTCCCCATCCCTGGAAGCTGTGTGTTACCTTACATGGCAAAAGAGACTGTGCACAGGTGATTAAGTTGAGCATCTTGAGATGGGGAGAATATCCTGGGTTTATCTGGGTTGGCCCTAAAGTCATCACAAATGTCCTTATAAGAGGGAGGCAGATAGGATCTGACTACAGAAGAAGAAGGTGGTATAATATGATCATGATCCATGGAACGAGGACAACCCCTAGAAGCTGGAAAGGGCAAGCCAGGTACACATTCTCCCCTGGAGCCTCTGGAGGGGGCACAGTCCTGCCACCACCTTAATGTCAGCCTGTGAAACACATCTTTGGCTTCTGGCCTCCAGAACTGTGAGAAAATATATTTGTATTATTTTAGTCCAACAAACTTGTGGTAATTTTTTAGAGTGATAAATTAGTCCATTTCTGTTGCTTATAACAAAATACCTGGAACTGAGTAGTTTGTAAGAAAACAAAATGTATTGCTTATAGTGTCAAAGGCTTGGAAGTCCAAAGTTCAGGGAACACATCTGATGAAGGCCTTCTTTAGCGGTGGCTTTACAGCACTGCAGGTGTCACATGGTGAGAATAGCGGAGCCAAGTGAGAGAGAGAACCTTCTTGGTTGACTCCTTTTAAAGCCCTCAGAACCACACCCATGACCACCATTCACCAGGATCAATCCATTCACAAGAGTACAGTCCTCACAATCCAATCACCTCTTCAAGGCACCACCTTTCAATTACCATCATAGGATTTCCCACCCTCCCAACAATCACAGTGGGGATCAAGCTTCTAATGCATAAATCTTGGAGGACACAGTTCAATCCTTATTAAGCAGGCATAGGAAACTCATATAATTGTAGAAGTCACTTCTCAAAGGAGCTTTCTGTCACCACCCTCCACCCCAAGATTAGGAGAGGGTCCCCATTATAAGTGCACACTGCACCTTAAGTTCACTTTCTGTAGTGGATTGAATTATGTCCCCCCAAAACTCCCTGAAGTTTGAATTTTGTCCCACGGGTTTTCTGTACTAGAAATTTAGCCCTCACTGTGACTGTTATGAGAGTGGGAAATCCTATTATGGTAATTGAAAGGTGGAGCCTTGAAGAGGTGATTGGATTGTAGGACCATGCAGCAGTGAATGGATTAATAATGGTGGTCAGGGGCATGGTTCTGAGGTCTTTAAAAGAAGAAGAGAGTCTTTCTCTCTGCTTCCCCTGTCTTGCAATGTGAGACCCTTGGGTCACTGTCACCATCACCAGATGGACTTTGGACTTCTCAGCCTCAGAAACTAAGCAATAAATTTCATTTTCTTTATAAATTACCCAGTTCCAAGTATTTTGTTATAAGCAGTAGAAATGGACTAATACACTTTCAAAGCTCTCATTACGCTTGTGATTATTAGCTTAATGCCCAGCACCTAGAACCAGTGCTTGGAACATGGTAAACCCCTAATAAAATGTCATTGGATAAATGAATATTTGTCTTTCCAGAGAGACAGTGAGGTTCCCGGAGAGCACATCTGGGCTGTTTGCTGTTGTGTCCAGAGCATCTAGCCCAGTGCTGGCCCATGGTAGTTTCTCCGTAAATGTTCACTGAATGGAAGAACGGCCATTTGTCTCCCCAAATACACTATCAGCCCCACGTGCACCGTGATGGTATCATCCACTGCTGTCTCTGCAGCACCTTGCACAATGCCTAGCATCAGTAGGTGCTTCACAAGTCCTTGGTGGCCATCTGCCTGAATGGCCAACCTGTTTGGGGCTTGAGTGGTCCTCTTCTTCCCACCTTTGCAGCCAAGGTTTAGTCCCATTAAGCCGTGTGAATTCCACCTGTGTGTAGAACAAACCACACACTGTGCCAACACCCCGGCAGATGGCATTCGGCAGTGCCACAGGGGTAGCGACTGGCCTCCCTGCATCTGAGCAGCATGGCTTGCTAGTTCCCGGTCCTTCTGCCACCAGCTGTTTCTAACACAAACCCATGGTGAGAGAGCACTCTGCAGGAGGAGCTAACTGCCATTGTCATGCTGCGGAGCAGCAGGCTTGCTGAAAGCATCCTGATTATTGTCCTAGCTGCCTGATCCTGTTAGTGTCTGCCTCAGTGTCAGCTCTTATTTAGGGAGAAGGGACCAGGAACTTGACTCTGCCTCAACTTGCTCTAAAGACAAAAGACCAGCAAATGACAGTGGCCAGTGTCATGCTGGAGAAGGGCAGACACAGGAGAACTGCCCTGCACATGATGTTCCGCTCTGTCTTGGTGCTCGTGGCACAGAAACATGCTGGGGGAGTGTGACGTAGTGTGACGCCCACCTCACTGCCTAGTGGCGGGTGAATGCTAATGCCCAGAGGCAAACCTTCTTGCGGTTCATCCCCCAAAGACGAGGTCGGAGGAGGTTCCCACGCCCTTCCCTTCCTCCCACCCAGGTGGCAGGTCCCTGCCTGAAGCCGACAGATGGGAAGTCAGGTAGATGCAGGAAGAGCTGGCAGGTCTGTCACATTCCTAACGACCCCAGTGTCACAGTGACAATCCCAACGTGAGGCAGTGGTGGGACAGCACAGCCCGCTGCTTCCCTAGTGGTGGAAGTTGTGAGGATTTAAGTACTATTCACATCATTGGTTTAAGAAAAAGTCGTTGCACTTAGTTTCTAATTTTTTTATTGAGGTAAAATGTACGTGTTTAATGTAATTCATTTTGCTCTGGTAGGGGCTCTTTTGAAACTGATGTCTGATCCTTCTTTAATGCCTCAAACAAGATCCTGCTCAAACATGTTATAACAACTTAGTACAAGTTTATTTTGGTGAAAGAAAGTTTTGCAATCCGTGCTCGATTTTTTTATAGTACAAATTTTCAATGAAATTTTTGACGATCCCTTGTGCTTTGTGTGGTTTATGGATAGATAATATGAAGTAAAAGTATTAAAAAGTATAAAAATTTGCAAAGAAATAAGCAACAAATTTAGGGTAGTGGTGACCACTGGCAGAGAGGAAGGGAGGGAGAAAAACAATTAGGGGGGCCACGGGGGTTTTAACTACATCTGTAATATTTTACTTCCTAAAATATATATATAAATCTCTGAAGCAAATTAACTAAAATGCTAAGATTTGATCCCCCAAAAATAACCATTTTAATGTGAATAGTGCAGTGACATTTAGTGCATTGACAATATGTATAAGCACCACCTCTATCTATATTTTCATTGCCCCAAAAGAAAACCTCATATGCATTGAGCAGTCCTTCCCCACTCCCCTTCCCCTCTGCCCCATCTACTTTCTGTCTGTATGGATTTGCCTATTCCGGACGTTTCATAGAAATGGAATATACAAATGTGGTCTTTTGTGACTGGGCTTCTTTCACTTAGCATAATGTTTGTGAGGTGCATTGTAATGTTTACTGATACATGTCACGGCACGTATCGGCACCTCATTCTTTTTCATGGCTGAATAATATTCCAGTGGGTGGATAGACCACATTTTGTGTGTCCATTCTTTCACTGATGAACATTACAGCTGTTTCCACCTTGTGGCCATTGTGAATAGTGCCGCCATGAGCATGCATGCACAAGTAGTTATGCTTACTTAAATGTTAGTTGGCAAATACACATACACACACAACTGAGTCACTAAATTCATGATTTTATCAATAATAATGAGGCACTTCATCCTCATACAAAGTTATTAAAGCACAAATGTCAATGTGTAGGACAGTATTGTAGGACAATATGAAGAAAGTGACAGCCCAAGTAGAATGCAGTTATGGCCAAGGTCCTTAATTTGACCACATCTGCAGAGTCCCTTTTGCCATATAACACTCACAGGTCCCAGAGATTAGTAAGACCCAGATATTATTGGAGTCACTATTGGGTCTACCACATACACTGAGACCTGAAGGTCCCTTCAGAGTTAACTGGGAGACCAGAGAGTAAAGGGTGCTCCCAACAGAGGGCACAGCATGCACAAGAGCCCTGAGGCAAGGAGAAGTCTGTCAAATGCAGGAACAAAAGAGAGGTGAGGCCAGAAAGAGACACCAGGTCTTTAGCAGCCAAATTAAGGACTTAGGTTAGTGTCCAAATGACAATGAGAAGCCACTACGGAGTCTCAGGAAAAGGACTGATAGTCTGACTGGCCTGTTAGAAGATGCTGCAGCCATAAAGTAGGTGGGCAAAGTAGAAGGAAGAATTCTGGATTCAAAGAGAATTTAGGGAGCTGTTGTGATAGTTCTGGGGAGAGGGGACAAGGTGTAGATTAGCGGTGACAGTGAGAACCAAAAGAAATGGCAGACTCGAAGAAGTGTTTGGGGATCTGTGACTCATGATAGACCAGCTTTCCTACTTCATTCATTCATTCCACAAATCTTTCTTGCACTCTTAGCATGTGATATGTATTGTGCATGATGCTGGGAATATAATGCTGAGCTAACTATGTAATCCTGGACAAGTTAATTAACATCTAGGCCTCAATTTCCCTGTCTATGAAATGGAGATATGATCACATCCACCCTTCAGAGTGCTGCAAGGATTAAATGAGTGAATGCATGCAAAAAGTTTAGGACAGTGCTTGGCACAGAGGGAGTGTTCAGAGCAGCTAAAAAACATAAACACAGAAACAGCCAACCTGGCTTTGGCCCACCTCTCTCTAGAATGGTCAGTGAAAGGAATTCACCCAGGAAAACATTTGTGTAAACCCAATAATAGTTATGGGTAGCATTGTGACATTTGGCATTACAAATTATTGAGAAATTCATTCCACAAATATCTACTGAGTATATACGATGAGCCAAAACTGTGTTAGTTGCTATGGAGGAGAAAAATGAGCAAAAACAAAACAAGTGTTGTTTTCATAGAGCTTACAGTCTAGTTGGGGAGACCAATATTCATCAAACAAGCATACAAACCAAGTATACAGGTTAAGAGAGAGATGACCATGGTTCCCAAAGAGTCCATGGTAGGATGAGTTGACCCTGTGAAAGTGACACATGGAGTGAATCAAGAGAAGGTGGTGTTAACAGAGCAAGAAGGGGTGGAAAGAACATTAGAGAAGGAGAGAAGAGTACAAGCAAAGGTCCTGTGGCCAGCATGAGCACAGTGAGTTTGAAAGACTGAAAGTCTATGCATGGAGACGGAGAAACACAAGACGCTGGGTGCAGATAAGGCTGGAGAGACGGGCAGGGGCTGGACTCCACGAGACCTCATAGCCATGTTGACAGGTTTTGTGGGAAACGCTTGAAGTATTTTCAGTGATACAGAGACACGTCCAGAGATGCATTTTAGAAAGATCAATCGGTTTGAGTGTTAAGGGAAGATAGAGAGGGATAAGAAAAACAGCAGCTAGGGGACTACTGCATTGGTCCAGACAAGAGAGGACGGTGACATGTGCTAACCTGATGGGTGAGACGGAGAGAAGGGTGTGACTTTGAGGGCTGTTCAGGAGAGAAAATCAACAGCATTTGCAGTGGGCTGAATGTGAAAGACAGTGGCCAGCGGGATAGCAGCATTTCTCAACTAGTGTGATCCAAATTTGAGATGGGGAGGTGGGGAGTGGAGCTTACTCACGCCACAGGTGCTTCATCTTCTCAATAAAGCAGTAGCCTGGTTCGTTTGCTGAGAAAGAGGGTATTGAGGGAAAAGGCAGAATTTTAAGGGTGCACAAACAGTTTTGAATGGCAGCTGTGGGGATTCACGTAACAAGATTGACTTGCAGAAGTGAGGACTTAATTGAAATGAAATTGAAATATGTAGAAAGCACAGATTTGGAGTAAGCATTTCACCTGATATGTCTCAGAAGTCCCAGCAGTGCGCTCTATCTACAAAGCAGTACAGAATAAGTGTTTTTTGAACAAGTAGATAAAACCAAACAGCAATTTCACAAGGCTTTCCCAAGCCGATGGAGACAGTAAATTGGCCCATCTATGTAAGACCATTTGTCCTGCTACATTTCTTTCAGTAGCAATCCCTGTGTAGAATGTTAGGCTGTAGCCTAAAAGGTGAGATGCACCTCATTTGGCTTGAATAATGTATTTGGATGTTTTCTTTATCAGGGAGATCTAAATACATAATGTGTTAGAAACTGAATTCAGTAGATATATGGTTGTTTAATTCTTAGGAACTAGAATATGAGGGAGAGAGAAAAGGAAAAGTAACCACTTGCCCACATCCTGGCTAACGAGGTTTCATTACTGCAGGACATCTCAGAACCTTGATTATTCTAAGGCAGAAGCTTCGAAGACATTTAATTCTACAGAAAAAAAAAATTAGCAAAGAATAGCTACATATAGTTATGGCCTAATATAGTGGCATTCTATGGGGAAAAATAAATCTCTAGTAAACTGATTACCTTGAATTTTATAATATCAAATTTTAGCCCCTTGGTGGTCCAGAATTATATCTTTGGAATATATGATAAGGCCATTGTACCATTCTTCCCATGTTTTCCACCATATTTCTAAAAGAATATTATTTTATACCATAACTATATTCAAGATTGTGCCTATTTCTCTATTGCCTTCCTAGGAATTTAATTCTGTTGTCTAAACAGGGGAAGTCTGTTTTCTTTCCCAGTTATGGCCCAAATAATAAATGTCGATGTTACCGTGCTATAAAAATATGTCCTCTATAAATTGCTCTTCTTGACATTAAGATGTTTTCTAAACAAGTTGAATACGTACCATGTTTTTGTCAGACACTTGCAGCAATCTTAAATTACCTGCTGGGTCTATACATATTCAGAAGGCCATAATGGAAATGTGCCAAGTGGCTCGGGAGAAAAGCATTTATAAAGATCAGGAGGGGCTTGGGAGACTCTGAGTCTTCTTGCTTGGATTTTGCACAAATGCTTTTTTTCTGGGTGTCTTTAGGTTATTTCTTTCCAGATTTTTTTTGGTTCACACGGTTTTCCAGGCATTAGTCATTGGTGTTACCTGGAGCAGTTACACTCGTCTCCATATATGATCAATCAGAATCTTGAGACTGAAATGACCAGTTAAGACAGACCAACAATCTGTTGATTTAGTGGGGAAAAAAATGCAGTCTCAATTGAAAGGACTTTTATGAGATTTCAGTCAGGTGATTGAGTTCCAATTTATACTCAAAACGTAGAGTGAATCTTGAGAGAATATTTTACAAAAGGAATGTAGTCTTTAGATAACAGGATGTCCTTGTTGGGTTAGCTGGAGAGGTGTGGTAGAGCAATAGAGAAAAAGTATAAAAAGGTGTCAACTTAGTGCTCTCCTGCAATCATTTTTATCAGTAGTTTGGATTTAGGCACAGAAGGAAAGCCACAGTTATCATATCAGCAGATGGGGCAAGGTTGGAAGGGATTCTTGTCCAGTGAGAGCTAGAGTCTGTCTTCAAAGACATAATAAACTGGAATAGTTCATGTGTAAGTATTTATCCAGCTTGGATTCCTACAAGTGGAATTCCTTGTTGAAGGGTATACAAAATGTTGTAAATATATATATTAGAAGATAACTATTCACCCATCACAAATACCATGCCAACTTACATTTCAACTAACAGGGCACACACTTGAATCCATATAAGCAGCTGTCTTTTCTGAGGACTTTTCAGAACTTTAATTATACCCAGATATATTCTAAACCTTTGAGAGAGTCATCTGGTATACAAAGTATCTCCCAGACTTTGTTTTTCAAGGAATTTCTACTAGTATCTTGGGGATATAATATTCTTAGTATATGATTTGGGAAATATTTATCCAAAGGAAAGTGGCAGGCTGAGAAATTTCAGAGAAAGAAAAGCTGAAGAACTGAAAGAAGAGATATCCAATGGGAGAAGACACAGAGGCGAGCCGGAGAGCCATTTTTTAAAATGTCATTAATGGAAATAATGATAATCCTCGCTGCTATTTTCAGAGCATTTTCTATGTTTCAGTCACTCATTTAATCCTCACGAGAACCCCATGAAGGAGGAACTGTAATTATTCCCATTTTGTAGATAGAAAAACTACAGCATAGAGAAGTGAAGTAGCTTGCCTAAGGTCATGCAGGTAGATTACACTTGTTCTCTCCGTGTGGCCCCAGGGAGGGGACAGTTCCAGAGGGAAAGATTTCACCTCACCATCTGAAGGAGGGCTTTGGCAGTTAGAAACCGGGCATCGTCTATTAGGAATATCAAAGAGAGAATTTTTACATGATCCAGGCATCCTCCATACAATTCCCTGACCTTCCTTCCATGACTCTTCCCTCTGTAGAACTCTTTCTTTGACTCTAGGTACAATTATCTTGGCTCTGAATCTCTCTGATACTTTAGGTGGTTTGTCCTGGACAAGACCTCTTTAGAAATATTTTATGTTATTGTCAAAACATGACACCAGTTTCCTTGATAAAGGTAACTACAGAGTCCACTGAGAAGAGATGCAGAAGTTGTCCTGGCATCATTCTACTTCTGGCTGAATTCTTTATATGTGCTCCTGCTCCACCTCTGAGTCATATGCCAATCTCATGGCAAATCTAAGCCCAGATGTCAGCTCCAGCTTCTGGCCTGTGTTAGTGTCCAGTGCTGACCAAGAATAAATCCAGATACATTTCACCCAGCTGCCTGTTGAGTATTGGAAAGATGCCCAACACCCTCCCTTAGAAATGTTTTAACATGTCATACTGTTGGGGCATTGAAGAGGCGGGCGGATTATCATAATTGTTCTCATAAGGAAAATGGTAACCAGACAAGCTATACAAATGTGATCAGTTTATTATCCTTTGCCATGCATTTGTTGTACATTCTTGGTACTTTACATTCTTACCAGACCCTCCGTTTCTTCACGTGACCAACCTTACTTATCCTTTAAGACATGTGGTAGAGACAATGTGTTCATTAAACCCTGTTTTCTTTTCCTCTTGGCCACAGAATCAAACTTCATTTCCCAGCATTCGTTGCAGTCAGGCAGTGCCATGTAACAGAGACAATGGGATTTACTTACTAGACCACACCTAGGTCTCCTCACCCTCTTTCCCCACCCACCAACTGGACTGAGGACTGCAAGGACCTAGGGAAAGGCATAGCCCAAGATGGAGGGGCCTGGATCGCAGACTCCCCTATGACATTGAGCACTCTGGAAGAAACTAACATTTATTTGTTAAGCTGTTGGGAAATGTTGCTTTATCTGTTGCAGCAGTTAGTGTTGCTCTAATGTGAGACTCTACTCCACTGTATCAGGTTTACTGTCAGGTAAAGTAAGATCCTCTCCTATGGAATGCATAGAGCCCTAGACAGAACTGTCATGTAGCTTCAGAATGCAGCCTTTGTTATCCACCACTGTATCTCATTTTCTAGCAAGTGTCTGGCATGCCTAATGGAAGGCAGTCAATAAATATTAGCTATTATTGCTATCGGTTTTAGTGTTGGTATTAGTATTGTCTGATCCTTGCTCCTTAAAGAAGAGGCCATAGACCAGCAGGCATCACCCCAAAGCTTGCTAGAAATGCAGTCTCAGGCCCTACGCTAGCCCTATTGAATCAGAATCTGCATTTTAACAAGACTCACAAGTGATGCCTTTCCTGCTGAGCTGCTCACACTGACATATGAGAGACATCACTCTGGACCAGTAGTTCTCAGCCTTCATTGTACATTAGAACCATTCTATCAGAATTCCTATCATAATCTCTAAGATACTGTTTTTGTTTTTGTTTTAAGGCTTCCCAGGTGAATCTCCTGTGCAGCCAGAGTTGCAATCCACTGCTCCATTTCAGTAGTTTACAAACTGTAGCAGGCATCAGAATCCCCAGGAGGGCTAGTTAAGACACAGAATGCTGGGTCCCTTCACCACAGTGCCTGATTCTGTAGGTCCAGAGCAGGGACAAAAGATTTGCATTTCTACCAAGTCTCCAGGTGCATCAGGACTGCCATGACAAACTACCACAAACTAGTTGGCTTAAAACAAGAGCAATGTATTAACCCACTGTGCTAGAGGCCAGAAGTCTGAAATCCAGGTGTCGGCAGGACTATGCTCCCTCTGAAGGCTCTAGGAGAGGATCCTTCCTGCCTCTTCCAGCTCCTGGTGTCTGCAGCATTCCTTGGTGTTCCTTGGCTTGCAGACACATCACTCCTCTGTCTACACAGGCATTCACCCTGTGTGTCTTAATATCGTCTTCCC
This sequence comes from Galeopterus variegatus, assembly GCF_000696425.1. NCBI lineage: Eukaryota > Metazoa > Chordata > Mammalia > Dermoptera > Cynocephalidae > Galeopterus > Galeopterus variegatus. The sequence continues at coordinate 711,455 of NW_007726308.1, read as the reverse complement.
TGTGTAAATGCCTGTCTGTGTGTTTTGGTTTCCTCTTTTTATGAAGACACCACTCACATTAGATTAAGGCCCACTCTTAAGACTTCATTTTATCTCATTTACCTCTATGAAGACCACATTTCCAAATAAGGTCACATTCTGAGGTACTGGGGGCTAAGACTTCAAGATTTCCCCTTTAAGTTTTTTGGGAGGACATAATTCAACCCATAACAACAGGTTATGCTGATGTTGCTGGTCCAGGACCCCCCCTTTGAGAACGATTGCTTTATGGTAAGCTATAAGAGTTCAGGGATAATGTTCATT